>NC_090995.1:9113409-9416439 GCF_041146395.1 Eulemur rufifrons | reverse complement strand
CAAGGACATACATGTTTTAGGCATACACAAATATATCATGTTACCTGAGAAAGTAAATAAAATGTCTTCAAACAGAAATAAGCTATAAAGAATTGCATAACTTATACATACATGTATGTGGAAATTGTAAGGGCAAAATAAATTTTTTATAAAAATAATCTTTCATATAAATGTAGTTTGCTGTAATCTCCTGTCTATTCAGCATAACAATTAAATTAAATCTGTAGAAGTGAATCAACTCCAAATGGAAGGCTATAAGAATCATGTGTAAACTCTAGTTTGAATATTTGCATGTTGTTAAAAGTTCTGATTCCATTTTTTGATTATCTGAAAGTGAATTTTTTTCACTGACACTAATCACAGATTAGGTCCCAAGATAATCAGGTCTTCGTTTTTTAACAAAGCTTGAAATCAGTTGTCAGTTGGTCAAACCCGAAGATCATACCTATTTGGTGTGAGAGGCAAGCTAGTAAGTGTGGGAGATCTTAGGGACGTGACTGACTGAGTTCAAACTCCAGTCATTAGCCATTTGACCTTAACTTTTCTCTGCCTCATTTTCTTCATCTGTGAAATGGACATAAAAAATGGCTCCTACCTATTAAGATTCTGATGCAGATTAAACAAGACAAGACAATGCATGTAAAACATTAAACACAATGACCAGTACTTAGCAAATACTCAAAAATGATTGGCTAGCACTGTTATTAGACTAGAAAGAAGATTGTGAGCAATATAGGAGAATGCACAGGAAAGCACAGAAGACAAGTGACAAGCTCAATGTAACCGCTTGTTGTTGGATTCAAGTTTTAGCATAGAAAAAGAAAAGCCATATGATGAACAGAATTGGTAAACAGCTTATGAAAATGAATAAATCAAGAGATACCATGTAACTAGCATCAACTTTCATAGATAAAAAGTCTTGCACGTTCAGTTGCATACTTCTGAAATGCAATGTATCTTTAGTCTGAGGTCATACATCAGTGTTTGAGGCAAAAAGCTGGCATAGGAAATAAAGGCATATGAACAAGAAAATGTAACAGGAAATTATTTGTTGAACATCAGACACTATATTAATTTTTCACTTTTCTTTCTATCATAATGACACAAAGCTTGCAGGGGAGTGAAAAAAAGGCTTAACTACAAAAGGGTATGAAAAAAATTATTGCCAAAATAAAAAAGGATTTATCACATAAATAAAAAATATTAAATCCATTTTTTGCCTGCTTATTGGCATTCTAGAATCAGTTTTACTATAGTATTCATAGATTCTTTTTTTTTTTTTTTTTTTTTTTTTTTTTGAGACAGAGTCTCACTTTGTTGCCCAGGCTCGAGTGAGTGCCGTGGCGTCAGCCTAGCTCACAGCAACCTCAAACTCCTGGGCTCAAGCGATCCTCCTGCCTCAGCCTCCCGAGTAGCTGGGACTACAGGCATGCGCCACTATGCCCGGCTAATTTTTCTATATATATATTTTTAGTTGTCCATATAATTTTTTTCTATTTTTAGTAGAGACGAGGTCTCGCTCTTGCTCAGGCTGGTCTCGAACTCCTGACCTTGAGCAATCCACCCGCCTCGGCCTCCCAGAGTGCTAGGATTACAGGCGTGAGCCACCGCGCCCGGCCTATAGATTCTTTAGGTATTATAATAACCATAAATGTCACTATAACAGATCACACAGAGTATGTAGGAGTTAGAGCTATTGAGCATCATAAACTGTTCTAATGCATCAAAATTAAATGAAAATTAAGGAAACCATATTGCCAAAAATTGCTTGGCTTAGTAGAAGTAAAATACTTCACTAAAATCTCTTGATGGATTTCTCTAAAGTAAGTATTTTTAAATGTTCAATTAGAAATATTCTTCTCTCACTCTAGCACAATGGAAAAGACATGAAATAAAAGGCAGAGTAGGAATAATTAACTGAAAGATTTTTTCTTAAGAGGTAGAATGTACATACAAAGAACTCCTACAAATCAATAAAGAAAACATAGCTTAAAAGAAAAATAAGCATAAGTCTTCTACAGAAATTTGACAAAAGAGGATATCCAAATAGACAATGAACATATATTAATAAAAGGGTACACAACAATGACATATGAGTACATACCACTGAATTGCTAAAAATGAAATGATTGAAGGTAAGTAGGGATGTAGGGGAATGATTCCACTGAGTGCAGAAGTTAGAATCAGAACATGATATTTGTCAAAACTCACCTTTCAGACAAGGTGTGGTGGGGCTGAATGTATTAATATTTGGAAAAGTTTCCTCGATAAGGATTCACATAGGAGAGCTCCAAACAGTATTAAGCATGTACCAGTTATTCTCAAAGTATTCTAATATTATCTCTTTATTCCTCTCCATGACATCTTTGAGTGACTGTGGAATAATCAAGAGGAATTTGAATGTTTATTTGCCTATATTTTATGATTTTTCACATAAGACTCTTGTGACACTTGGAAAGTTTGCAGTGATGACTAACAACCAAGATTTGACCATACCAACATCTACTATGGTTTGATTTGATCATCTAAGACAGTGTTTTTATTTTTCTCCACCTTTGGTCAGGAAACCTTTATGTGTGAAGTGTAAATAAATAAAAGGGAAAAGTGTGTACTGATCTGGCTGTAAAATAGTTTGGGAAGCATATAAACCCTGCTGGCCTTCCCTGTCCCCTCAACAGGCCACACAATACTTAACCAGGTACTAGAGGAGAAAATGTTTAATTTCCGGAATCACCAATGCCCTGGAACACAGATATCCCAGTGTTTTTGAACACTTTCTTCAAATGAAGAAAATGCCCCAGAACCCTTAGGAAAATTGTCCACCAACTCATTGAGGAAGAACCAAACTCTATAATCTAATAAAATATATTAAATTATGAATTATCACTGTAAATGAGAAATTTTATGTATGTGATTGTTAAAAATAATTTTTAGGATTATCGTTGAAATAAAATCATATGATTTTGAATTTTTGATGCTAAGTCTCTGTGATTCAAAAATCTGTATAGCTTTCCAGTACAAAACCAGTTTCAGAAAACAGAAAAAGTGTCATCCTGTTTCTAATTGAATGTGAGGTTACTGCAGCAAGGAGACTGGCAGCTGGCGTCAGCCCTGCCTGTGATTATGTATGCACCTGGATAGGTAACTTCAACTGTGCATCGTTTTTTCTCATCAAAAATGACAAAGGATCATGTTAAGTGATTTCCAAGGACTTGAGGTAGGCCAGACAATGCTCCTCGAAATATCCCAGTCCCAGTGTGCGAAAACTATGAAAATTGCCTTTTATGGCAAAAAGGACTTTGTAGATATGATTGTTAAATATTTTGAGATGAGAGATTATCCTAGATTATTCAGGTGGCCCTTTAAATGCAATCGCAGTGTTTTCTTCATAAGAGGGAGGCAGAGGGATATTTGATACCGGAGAGAGGAAGGCAACATGACCATGGAGTGCTGCAGCCACATGCCAAGAAATGCCGACAGCCACCAGGAGCTGGAAGAGGCAAGAAACAGATTCTTTCCTAGAGCCTCCAGAGGGATTGTGGCCCCGCTGACACCTTGATTTTGGCCCAGCGATACTGCATTCAACGTTCCGGACTCCAGAACTGTGAGAATAAATTTCCGTTATTTTAAGTCACCAAGTTTGGGATGATTTGTTACAGCAGCCATAGAAAGCCAATACAGGACCCTTCCAGCTTTAAAACTGTATAGGTGACAAAAACAAGTTAAAGACGTAAAAATCAATAGGCACTTGGAATAACTTGATTTTACCATAAAATTCTAAAGTACAACTGAGTGTTGAAAGCTCTGGGCTTCTTGACATTTGTGATTGTAGTTGGTTGAAAGACTGGCTCTGAATTTTTACTTTATGTGAATGCTTTTTACTTGAAAAATAAAATGACAGTCACTTGACAGTAGTCCGTAACTGATTTAGTATCTAATTTATGACACTGACACTACAGTCCCCTCTGATATGGCCCTTCCTGACCGTCATCATTCCCTTCCCCACAGCTTGTCCTGTGGGCTGCCCAACATTCCCATTTACTGAGAGATGAGGGGGTTGCTTGAAAATTCAATTCAGTTAACAAATATATTATGGGAACCCACCCTTTCTCTGTTTTCCACTGTTGCTTTTAATTCTTCACCTCCCTCTCCCTCTTCAATCTGCTCAGCTCTGGCTGTTGCAGCGACCATTCCAATAAAACGATTTTTCTCAAGATCGCTGATGTCCTCCATAGTCTCAAATACGAGGGACCATTTTTCTTCTCTTCTTAACTTCACTCCCCAGCAGCACTGGATGTAACAGATTCCCTCCCTCCCTCATGACACAGTGTCCTTTTTTGACTTCCACATCACCATGTTCTCTTGACTGTCTCCCTATGTCACTGTCTGCATCCTTGCAGTCTCGTTTTCTGATCCTCTTCTTCCTCAGACCTCTAATTTTCAGAATTACTCGGAGCTTGAACATGAGTAGTCTTCTATTTTCACCCTGTCTAGATACACTTATCTATTCCCACAACTTTAAATGACTTCTGAATTCTGACAGCTCCCTGACATATATCTGAACTTCAGATTTACAAATCTAACTGTGAGATTCATAGCTCCCCTTGAATTCCTAATGGCATCTGCAATTTAAATTGTGTGAAAAATCTATCTTTCTCCTTGCATACTTCCCTCTGTCCTTTCTCCAGCATTCCCTACCTGGATAAATGGTGCCACCATGTACCAGGTTGCCCCAAACAGAAATCTGTGAGTTACCTTTAATACTTCCTTTTCCGTCAGCCACCATGCTAAATCCATCACCTAATTTTGTATATTTTGTCTCAAACGTATTTTGTATTTAACCACTTCTTGCCATCTCTATTGCTACCATTGTCTCTAGACTGGACCACTTCCTACATGGTCTCTTACTTCCAATCTTGCCTATTCCCAATCCATTCTCCACATGGAAGCCAGGTTGATATTAATATTTAGACAAGTTTTCTTGCCTGCTTAAACACTCTAATTTCTTCTATTTTCTACAAGTAAAATCCACGCATGATTTAGCCCTTCCCTGTTTCTTCAAACACTCCATTACACCCACTCTAAACACTCAGACTTTTCCTCAATTCCTCTAAAATTTCACTTTTTTCCTGCCTCAAGGTCTTTAGACTGTTCTTTCCCTCTGCGTGGAACACTGTCCAAACCCACCCCCAGCTAGGCATGACTTTTTATTTTGGTTTCAACCCACATTTGCCTCCTTAGAAAAATCTTCCTGACCATTTTGACCCATCTTTTGTTAGTACCCTTCCCTTTTTATCCAGTGTTCTGAATATGCTTAAGTGTGGATTTATTTTTGTCCATTAATTTGTGTACTCAGTGAAAACGAGGGAAGCATAAGCGTAGGAGCAAGTAATGTCAGTTGTACTTTCTGGGGCTCTAATAACTTTTGGAGAGATTAGCGGTCTCTGATTCTTGCAGAAGATAGTGTTGGGACTCCGTGGAAAGAGTAAACATTGGTCAGTTTGTAAATTCCTAATTTGTACATAATTGTCTTGGTAGGACACCTTAATACATTATCACTCGAGGTGCTGTGATAAGTTCAATTCTTGTCTTCCTCCAGCCCCTGTGGAAATGCATCTTGCTAGAATGAATCCTTCCTGGTGCCTACAATTGGTTCAGTGAATGCAGCTCCTGCCTTTTCCTACTGTAATTAAGTGAGTTTGCCTGGTTATTTCCCAAAGATGAATTTTGAAATCATATGGGCTTAGATGAAGATACAGCTGGAAGATGACTTGTGAGATGAATAGTGAAGAAGGCTGGAGAAATAAAAAGAGGGATCAAGAAATGTGGTCCCTGACCTGTCCTCTTGGGAAGTTACAACACAAACAAACAAAAATCCCAGAAGCAAACTTAAAAGACTCAAACTGTACAAAATGCCCAGAACCTAACAGACAGAATTGAATGAGATATAGATTTTCTTTGGCTTCTTAATTTCATGATTTCTTTCGGGCCACTAAAGTACAATTTACTTCACAAGTAGAAGTAATTTACTAAATGTATTCTGGAGGAATCCCTGAGTTCATGTATCTCTGAAAATGAGCAATTTGTTCCTTTCTTGTAGTATCAGGCCCAACAAATTATACAGAAATAGAGGAAACAAGAAATGTCATTAAATATATTGAACTGGCTAAAGTAGTGGTTTTCAAACTGTGCGCCAAGGTCAGAGGCCACTTGGAAAAGGATAAAGCAGGGGCAGCTTCAAATACATCAGCTCCATTTTTATCTGTTTTGTATATTGGGCTTCTACATGAGATTACATTTAAAAACAGGCTCAGAATTAGAAAGAGAAGTTAAAAAGATTGTCCTGCATGGTAAACAATGTAAAGTAAATATACAGCACCCAGGAATTCAGAAAATGACAAAGGGGGGCGGGGAGATACATCGCATTTGGCAGTTTTTGCCAAATAAGTTGGAAGGATAGAAGGCATAAAGCCCCACATAGCAGAAATAAGCAAGGAAACACGAGTTGAACACACGCACGAAGCAATAATTCCTAAGGGATAGAGAGCACTGATAATAGTGTGAGCTTTCCAGGTACGAAGCTTGGGGTTTCAGCCTCATCATCATCATTCATGTGTACCTGTAGGGGCTCAACAAATGTGCCTTTCCTCTGAGACAGAATAGTGCGCCTTCCCTGTGTGATGTACTTACCAGAAAATAACAGGAGGAAAACCACATCAATATAACCAAAGGAAAGACTGTTTCTTTAAAGACTCCTGTCAGGAGATGGAAGCTGGACTTCAGAAGCAGAATGTGGGCATCACAGACACATACTCTGCTTCTTCCTATCATAGCTTGGAAGACCTGCAAGCAAAGAAAGGAGGGCTGTTGTCTGGAATCCTGTTCAAGGGGAAGACAAAGGTGGCTTTGTGCTAGCTTCTGCCAAAGGGGGAGTGTTGTGGGCACAGCGTCAATTACTGAAACTCTGCCTGGAAGGAAGACAGACTCTGTGTCATTGGAGATTTGAGCTTTTGTGACATTGAAACCTACACGTGACAGGTCTGATTTGATTGGTAAATATCTGCCCAAACTGTGTGGTAATAATATCTTCTTTTGGTGAAGACTCTGAAGCTAGCTCTGCGGCAGAAAGCTATTCTAGTGTTACACTTGTTCATCCAATGTTTGTGAGTTGCAGAATAGAACAAGATAACAAAGGCACAAAGACAGAAAGTCTATGTCATAGGAAAAAAAAAATACTGAGTAGTTCTTTGAAGAGAGAATGGAAAAATATTGGAGTTGTACAAGAGTAGGAGTGCTGATAAATGCTTGAGAATCAAAATAAGTTTGCATAAGGAGAACCATATAGCAATTTAAAATGCTTGTTTGGAAAAAGGAACGGTATGGAAAATTTAAAACAGTATATCTTCTAATTCTAGAAACTGTACTCTTAATTTTTTAGAATTTAAATACAAAATTGTGTTTACATACTAGCTGGATTCATTTTTATTATCCAGTTCAACTAAAATCTGTCTATAATTATAAAGTGATCATATATTAACATAAAGTAAATTCTTTTATAGCCATTAATGGATTTCTTAATAAGGTTTTTCTGACATCTATAAATTTATGGTACAGTGAAACTAAGTCCAGACAGATCTGATTTAGATATCATTCAGCAAAGGACACTGCTTGCCTCGTCTGCCCAAATGTATACCAGTTTGCAAGTTACAGATTTTACAGATTTTTACAAATTACAAATATGGGTTTGGCCCACAAATTCAACAATATCTCCTAATGTCAACAAAAGAAGGTTGATAACTGTTGATGAGACACTATGGAATGAAGAGATTATAATTTAATAAAAAGAATAAGTGGTTTATAACAACAAATTCTAATAATACGCAGGTATAGTCAGAGTGAAGTTTTTTGTTAATTATCTATACCTTCTTACTTAGCCATTGAAGACACCTTAACCCAACTGACCAACAGTTCTATAAAGATCCTTTTGTTCTTTCATCTCCTCTTTCTGCGTATCATGATAATTTATATTCTACATAGGGTTTTGCTGAAGCATGTCAGACTGACCATTTCTTTTTATCGGAATTAATGAGGAAATTTCAATATCTCCCAGCAACTGAGAAAACAATTTAGCCGGATGGATCTGAGTTTGAGTCCTAGTCCTATGTCCTTGGGAAAGACACAGTTCCTGTGATCTCAGGTTCCTCAATGCAAAATGGGACTGTCTACCTTTCAGAGTTGTATGAGGACCCCTTGTGCAGGGCCTGATACAGAGTAGGTACTTGAAAAATTCTTTTTTCATTTTTCCCACTCTAATTATTCTAGGTTTAATCTTAAGCCTGCAACAATTTTTAATCCAATCAAATCCAACAGATTTTATTAGCCCAATTTCCATTGCTCTGTTCCTATAATAAATTGTTGACACAAACATCCATACCAGAAAGGAAATTCTGGCAGTAAGGGTCTATCAGGTATATACACACAATTTACAAACCCTGTGTACATTTTTTTGCCACAAGGATGCCTTCTGCTGTAGCGGCAGTAGGAGTTTCATCAGCACCCCTAACTTATGTGGAAAATCTTCTAGGCTGAGTGCAGCCCTGAATACAACTATTAATAATAATGTCTTTTATCATATTTAGTGCATCTTTGCTATCTTAGCAGAAGATGAGTTCCAAAGCCGTTCCTTTGCTAAATTCTGTATTAACAGTATTTCATTGCTTAACTATTTTAAATCTATATATTTACTAGCAAGTGTCACCAGGAGTTTCCTTGTCCCTTGAAATCTATTAAGATAAACTGGAACCCTATTCTATGCCCATGTATAAATAAGAATCTTTGCTAAGACTTATGAAAATTCTCAAGGGTTTACATCCAAATGTTCTGGTTCTGGTTCTGGACTCTTCTTGCACAAGTGCTATGCAATCCCTTCATGAATCTCAAGCTAATAGTTTTTACTAAAATTATGTCATTCATGCAAGATACATGGATGAAGCAGACCTAATTAAAGACTTTGGTGGGGGTGGTGGAGTTGAGAGAGATTTACACTGAAGCAACAGCAACAACTGCCAGCCAGACATTGACAACCATGTTCTTTAAAATCCTTTTGGCTACCATGCCATCTGGCGTTTTTCATTGGCACTTTGTTCCATAGCGTGCCCATACTTCAACCATCTCACTCAGTCCTTCTCATCCCACTTTATTTTCTCTGATCTTATTTTCCCCATAATTCAGTCCCTTGAATTATTTCAGTTTTCTAAAGGAAACCATTCATGACTTACATCATAGTGAGGTTTTTTTTTTTTTTTTTTGAGACAGTCTCACTGTGTTGCCCGGGCTAGAGTGCCATGGCATCAGCCTAGCTCACAGCAACCTCAAACTCCTGGGCTCAAGCGATCCTCCTGCCTCAGCCTCCCGAGTAGCTGGGACTACAGGCATGTGCCACCATGCCCAGCTAATTTTTCTATGTATATTTTTAGCTGTCCATATAATTTCTTTCTATTTTTAGTAGAGACGGGGTCTCGCTCTTGCTCAGGCTGGTCTCGAACTCCTGAGCTCAAACAATCCACCCGCCTCGGCCTCCCAGAGTGCTAGGATTACAGGTGTGAGCCACCGCGCCCGGCCCATCATAGTGTTTTCATGTCTTGCATATATAGTGAGATCTAAAGTCCTCACTCAACAAAGGTAATTAAATTCCCAAGAAAGTATTAGCCTCACCTTCTGTGATAAAAGGCACACTCGAAAGAGTTTGTGCAGTGGGCACCATGAAGTGCCACCAGGATCCCTTCCAGGACAGAAGGACTTCTTCCCTAGATACTCATAATGTTGCTGTGAGCCCCCAGCTGTCAGCCTTCTTCAGGACTCGGCTCAGGTGGAGACAGTCTCCTTGCCCAAGGTCGTGCTCCCATTCTAGGGGCAGCCCACATCTAACGACTGGTATATATGGAAGTATAAAGGCCTTGGCCCCTGGCTTAAACTCACAAACTTGGATAGGCCATATCAGCCTCCGAGCTCCCTGTAGTATCAGCTGGCTGGGCTGAAGTCTTTGTTGTGACTATGTTGCAGCTCAACCTCTCCCTCTGCTCCATCCTGCTTTCTTCCTGCTATAGACTCAGTGTTTGTGCCCTCCCCCAAATTCCTGTGTTGAAATCCTAATCTTCAGTGTGATAGTGTTAGGAGCTGGGGCCTTTGGTAGGTGATTACGTCATGAGGACACTTCTGCTCTTATAAAAGAAATCCTGAACATCTTCTTTCCCCATCTCCACCCGTTGACACAGTGAGAAGACAGGTGCCTATGACATAGGAAGCAGGCTTTCTCCAGCCCCCGACCATGCTGACACACTGAGCTCAGGCTTCCAGCTTCCCAAAACCTGAGACATAAATTTCTGTTGTTTGTAAGCCACCCAGACTGTGGTATTCTGTTGTGACAGCCTAAATGGACTAAGACACGTCCCTTCCTTTCCACCATTGTTAATCCAGAGGCCACTTTCTAATAAACTTCCTGAACAGAATTTTCATCTAGGAGTCTTCTTCCCCGGCACCTTAACCTGCAACAGTCCATTAGTTAAGAATATGTAATAAATAAGGTAAAGATGTTTGAGAGGGAAGGAAACAATAACAACTGTAGGAAGAATAAGAGGAAAAGGAAAGAAGTATGGAAGAAAGTAACCAGGAGTTTCAACACTTACGAATGAAAATTTTAGCTGTGACATCTTGGTAGAATCAGTCTGGAAATAGAAGTGCGAGCAGCAACCGATGGAGATAAAACAATAAGAAAGGAAATGATGCAAATAGACAAGTTTCATTACACTACAGAAATATTTCTCTATAGCAGTCAAAATGATATAGGAGGTTTAAATTATCTTTGGGTTTCCAGCAGTTTTGAAGTATACAATGTTATACTTCCATGAGACGTGATTTTTGGTTCATTGATTACAAACCCAAAGATTCTTACGTCTCGTCTAACTATAGAAGCAGAAGATAAACACCTGATTATGAAAACTAGAAATAGTATAACAACTTATTTGCACAACAATTCCCAAAAGACATTGGCTGTGGAAATCATTGAAAGATATTTCCTTGGTTTTGGTCACAGTAGATTCACATCTGGCATTTGGTCAATCATTCATTAAATATTAATTAGCATAATTTGTGCAATTTCAATGCTTTTTTTTTTTATCCTTTGAAGGGTTTAAAATATGCTATTCTGGCATATTGACTAAGGTAAAGACACTTGAAACACAGCAGGTGCAAGAAAAATCACTTTGACCTTTGAGCTGTTTCTTAAAAAGCAGAGGATGAAATTCCCACGTGAAAGACGTCCTTCTATACTTGAAAGATGCAACATCTTTATCCTCCAGGATGAGAAGGCGAAACTAAGAGAATTCTGTACAGACATTACTGAAATAGCTCTTACCTTTTAAGGCTTCCCACATAATTTAGTGGTTTCCTCACAACCTACTACTCTTTGTCCAATCCAGCAGGTAAGTAACTGTCTCCAAGTGCTTCTTTGGGTCTTCATGTCCTTGTGAGGGCTCTCATGCCATGTAAAACTTGTATTGTGCTTTTCTCCTGGTAATCTATGTCATGTTGATTTAATTCTCATACCCAGCCACGGCCATAAGAAGATGGAGGTAGAGTTTTTCACCCCTACACCTTTTTATGGGGAAAATGGAAAAAAAAGGGAATCTTCAAAGGATAGTTAGGTTCTTTCTTACTGATCTGCAGATCACTTACAAATTTAAATAAATTTATTTTCTTCTCATTTCCCTTTACCTTAAGCCTGAAATAGAAACAGTAAATTAAGTCCAAGAAAAAAGCTCTTTACTTCTCAGCATGCAATTTCCTTCCAAATAAAGTTATCAGTTAACTTCTATTAATATAAAAAAAAAATCACCATACTAGTTAACATTTCCTGAGTCTGTAATTTCAGTTTTTTCAAATATATAGAATAATTTTCAAGTGTACAATTTTAAAACTGAGTTTTGTACACAGAAAGCTATAGCTAAAACATGCTACATAAATTTGGTTCTTAAATATGCCAAAAGTTTAAAAACCATTCAGTGACAATGCAAGGATTTGGAAATATTATTAATTTTGAGAATAGTAACATGGCTCAATGAAGACATAATTCTTTTTTTCAATACACATTTGAGCCTCTGTTACATGCTAAGCATTGTGTACAAAGGGTTCCAGAAGGAAATGTGGCCTCCTTTCTAATCAGCAGGAGCTCACCTTCTAGTGTGGTGACTAAGAACAAGTTAAGAATGGTAACAGAGTCAGAAAAGTACTGTACTAAACCTATGCACAGAGAATAAAGACAAGAAACGACCTAATTAATCCTGAGGAATGGGGCACGATCCAGGAGCCCTAGTTTATGGAGCGTAAAATGATGAGTTCATCATACACAGGTGTGAAGCGAACTGAGTGAAGAAGACCAGGATGAGAAAAAGGAAGGAAATGTGTACAGCTGGAAGTTGTGAGGGATCCTGGTGCATTATGAGAATGGCAAGTGTGTCTATGTCATTGGACAAAAGGGTGTGTGTGTGTGCTTGTGTGTGTGTACTTGGCAGCTATAGTGGAAGAAAAACAGTTTTTTCATTAACTGTCAGAAGTTCTTAGTTGGAAGGAATTCCTGTAACCAAAGACAGATTAACAAGGGAAAAATAAACAGAAGTTTACTAGCATGCATATTTCATATATATGTGGGCGACACCCAGGGCATGAGTAATTCTCCAAGAAGTGGCTTTGAATTCCAGTTATATAGCATCTTCAACAAAGTACAGTACATTTTTAGAGAAGTGAAAGACACAGAAAAAGGACTTTGTGTCTTTAGGGATTGCAACTTGGGGGAAGGCAAATAAATGGCTGATAAAGGCTATTAGCAAAGCTTGTTGATGCTGATTCCTCCCAGGCCATCTCTAGGCCCAGGAGAGTCTAAAGTCATCTGCAGTGGTTAACCTCTGGTCTGCCTGGTATGGATACCTTTTATCTTTGTAAATCTATGTCCTGCTTTTAGGCAAATAGAGGGAGGGCAGAGAGCTTTCCTGCATCTACTTCTTCTTAATTGCCTTCAGCTCAAAAATCTTTTGTATTTGGATGTGGCATATTCTGGTCTCTTATAGTAGCAGGTGAGTCTGAATACACATATAGGAAAACACTAACTTAAGGGTCTTGTATGCTTTATTAAGAATTTTAACTCTATCCTGAATTCACTGGGGGCCCAAAGATATTCCAAAAATCAGCTACCCAGGAAAGATAGAAAAAGTTTGAGGCTTTGGAGATTATTTGAGGTTAATCTGTTTCATACTTACGACCCTGAGTTAGTATAGGGGTGTGTCCTCCTAATTCTTCCAATGGCCCTGGTAGCACACGACACAGAAGGCCAGGCCTCCTCAGACAGCCTACAGCAGAGAGTCTCACATGAGAATCACCTGAAAACCTGCTTTCATCAATCCGAAAAGATCTCTGAATATGGGCATTTTTAAAAACTCTTTCTGTGGCATTAATGGGCAGCTAAGACTGAAGCCTGTTTCTTTAAGTCATGAAAGGTAAAGCATAGAATGTTTGAGGTTTTTAAGAATGGGAGAAAACTGAATTGCAACATTCAGGTATTTGAGATGTATGTATCCCCTCAGGGTCTAATGCTTACGAGTTGTCAGAGGTTAGAATAAATGAATGCATTTTAAAAGGCCTATGAGCTAAAGAACAATAATTAAAGTCAGGGTTGTGGTCTATCCTTTCCCCGGGACACTCGAAGCACAAGGTTTTTCAAACATCCTCTTTATTTTTTGCATATATGTGCCTTTGCTCTCTAGAATAGTGTTTTTCAAACTATTTGCATGGAAACATCCTAACCGTGCCTTGAAATTGCATTGCCGGGTCTCTCCCCACCCCCGCCCAACGTCACTTCCAGGCAGGAATGGACACATTTTTTATTACTTTACTGAATCACTGACCACACTAGGTCTGCTGTCCTTGCTGAACTGTGGCTTCCATAAAGACTAACATCCCTAGAGTCCCCCCTGTGCTGCCTAACAGAAAATGTCTGTTGAATAGCTTTGAGTACATAAAGAAGAAAAAGAAGGTTGTAGGTTTCATATTCAAAGATGCATAACGGCAAGCTGGTTGAGCAGAGAGCAAAGGGGATGAAGGTCATTTTAAGAAGTATCTCGCTAGACTGAAAGAAGAGATACAAAAAGGGTTGAAACAAAAAGAGCATTGACTGTTATACAATATTGATAGGGAGGCAACATGACACATTTCTACCTGTGCTCTAGACTTGGACCGTTTGCGAATTGAGTGAGAAAGTGTCAGTGGCCCCTTAATCCTGGTTTTTGTCGGCATGAAGGCTGTGTGGAATATCTGGGTTAACAGGTCCTCGGAGAAATTCTCCATCTATTTGTGATCTAAACAATTACTTGGTGGAATTCAGAATGGTTCAAATGCAAATACAGTACCGCTATCTGCTATTTTATGGTTTCTACTGAGTCGGAAGCTTTTTTTTTTTTTTTAACTTGAGACTTTGGGAATCACAGAGAGGTAAAAGAAAACCCAAATATTCCTTATATCACTTTGGATAGGAATAGCAGAGAACAAACAAAAGCAAGAACAAGACCGCTATGTGTGGTATATCATTATTCCATTTATATGCCTGAAAGCATAGGTTCAGACTCAGTCTCCCATCACACCCATGGAAATTGGGCATTTTTCTATCACATCCACACCTATTGAGGTGGATAACTCAGATAAACTTGTTTTAGGCATTTTGTCTTTGATTTTCTTTGTAATTTATTACTGAAGCTACAAATATCAAAGCCGATGTATTCTTTCCTTTTCCGTACTATTAATATATGTTCTGATTATGTTGGGCGAGAAGTAAGAATATTCTATCCTTTTTTAGATTATCAACATCTACCATTTGAAGGTTACTTATTTTGAAAATAATACAAAATTTGTACCCAACACTGTTTATAATATGCTACAGATTACAAGCCTCTGGGGTATAACTATATTTGTTAAAAATGGAAGACATATAGATTAGATATTTGATATTCAAAATATACAAACCTAGCAGGCAGCATATAATCAAACCTAAGTCTTCAGATTTTATTTTCTACAAAGTCACTATATTATTAAGGATTACGTAAAACTGAATAAAGGGCCAGCTTTTTATTTTGTTCCACTTTCCTGCTTATCTGATTTTAAAATGAAGTTAAGATGTCAAAGCCACTACTGAAGGAGGGTAAGAGTGTGATTTGATTCTGCCATAGATACACTGTGCAACCACGGAGTAGTCTTTTAACCTTTTTGAAATTCTCATGCACTATGTCAAAAAGGACCTTAGAACCAGGTTAATAAGATCACGTCTGGAGAGTGTTTTAAGCTATTTTATTCTCAGAATGGTAAGCAAATGTGAGGTTTTATTAGCATTATCATTATCATTGGCTTCAAAGGGAATTTGGCTTTCAGAGCTCAGTGGGGTGAAAAAAAGATTAAGAACCTGGCTGGTGGTGTTTAAATAAATGTCAGGGTTAGGAATTCAAGGAGAAGCAGAAGAGACAGAGGGAGAAAAACCTTGTTTCATTGAGATGTCAGTGATGAGAGCCAGCTGGAGCAGGATTGAATCCTAAATAAATTATCAGGGCAAAACATACATGTGTGTGTTTCTCTCTCTCTCTCTCTCTCTCTTCCCTCCCACAGTCCACACACATACACACAAAATCTTTTAAATTCATTCCTCTGTTATTCAATCTAAGGTATTACTCATCTCCCTATGTTAAATTCAAAAGATAAGGATAAGTAAAATCACTCTAATTGTACTTCTGACTGCTTTTCTTAATGGATGTGTTAATGGAATTTCCCTACATGTTTAATGTTGCATATATTAATGAAAAATATAGCAGGCCACTTCTGTTAGATTAGTCCGAAACATTGCTATTTAGTCCTAAAATGTAATATCTCTAATCTCCCAGTTTGAAATGGATGGTAATATTAAGAGGAAAATCTTCACATTTTATGGTTGCTGTCATCCTATTGTAGTGAAATCAAAAATGACACGTTTTTAACATAGTTTAACATTTGCATTTTTTTAGCTCAGCTGAGAGGAGGAAAAAAAATCTGCCTCGTATATCTAATATTGCTCATTGAAATGTAAATCAGTAAACGACACATGTAGAAATAAATGGACAAACAGCAGAAAAAATAAAAATGTATTACCTCCATGCAGCCATTTGTCTTCTGATAGCATGAGTAAAGCTTAAGTCAGATACAATTAAATGGACTGAAGCTTTAACAGTGACTTTTGAACTGCTTGAATTAACAAAATCAATCCTCATAAATTAAGCTATCAGTGATCTATGATACAATTAAGTTCCGTAATCAAAAAATGCTACAGTGCATGCAGTGTCACTTGTGCTATTTCTAACACTGAATTTTAACTACTGCTGGCTCACTCTTCCTGCAGGGTTGTGTAAAACTCCATCTGGCACACTAGACACTGACATTATGATACATGGTTTCTTTTCTATTCTTCAATTTAGGCTGACATCTGGTGGTCCAGGGGAACGACAAGCAATGCTTCTGAATGTAAACCAATTCACAAATGTAGCTTTCTTCGCTTTTCCCTTTGTCTTTCTGAAGTGCTTGAAATTGCAACCAAACCAGTTAATTACATGGAAGTTCACATAGAATAACAATTTAAACAGCGGAACAATAAGGGTGAAGAAAGTGACCTTCGTGTGATGAATTATATACATGCAAGTATATCGAACTCTGCAGTGACTAAAAAGCATCAATAGAAAGCACCATATATTGGCCAATTAGAGCCACTCAGAAAGGGTACTATTTAATGGCACCACACTGGGGATTGTAATGGGAATGTGGTACATGTAAGATTTCCTTCTTTCTTTCTCCTTGTCAGAATAGTTGGAGGGAGGGAAATGAAGGGGCTGAGAGGAAGGGAACTACTGCGTGTAATCAGAGAATGATATTTAAACAGGCATAAGGTAGTATTCAAAAGCATTTATCTTTCATTTTTCTTTGGGAAGAAAGGGACACTTCCAGCAGTTAGCAGCAGTCCAGATGGCAAAACACATTGGGCCAGAAGCAGGAGCAATTCAACTCTCCCTATGCCTGGGATTTAAAAAAACAAACCTCCAAATACCTCCGATTAATTTACTGTGGTATATTCCACTAATTACCAAATGGTGGAGGAAAAGAATGACACATTGTCCACCGGATGACTGTCATACCATTTGTACAATTTACCAGCACAGAAAAAGAAAAAAAAAGCTCCTCTGATTTTTCTCACATTCAGCACTTAGACACACCATTCTATAGTATTTTGACAATGGAGAGTCTTAATAAATGGGCATTTTGGTGTTTAGATTTTGATTTGGTTTTTTTTTTCATATCTTTTGTAATATCTTTTCATATCTTTTATAATATCTTTTCATATCTTTTATAATAAATAGCACAGGAAATAAATATAATACTTGGATTGACTTTGATCTTTACTTATGAAAGGTTCTAGACTGAAAGGATTACAGGGAAAGGTCCCTGTTATGAAAAATGACCACACATAAAATAAAACAAACAAACAAACAAACAAAGGTTTTAACCTTGTCCATGAAAGGCTCTTTTGAGTGTTTGGTTAGGTCTCTGTTTGCACTTAACCTTGTGACTCTGAAAAGGTTATTGGAAGGAGGGCCAATTATGTTGGTGCATTTGAAATATGGCCAGATCCTCCAGGAGGTAGATTCAAGCTGCCAATACCTAATCTCATAAAAGTCACTCCAAAGTTCAAATGAAATTGCTTTTAGTTACTATAAAACTTACTTGAGTTAAAATGATTACGCTAAAGTTAAAATGTTTCCACCTGCTCTTAGCAGTCTTTTCTCACGTTTTAAGGGGGAAATTTAGTTCAGTAGTCATAAGATCTCTCAACAAAGAAGGATTTTATTTTTTAATAAACTCACTATTATATAAAGTTTTAAAGAAGAAGAATAAATATATATTCTGTAAGAAAAGTGCCTGCTCAGAACTGTCTACAAAAAACCATCAACAGGAAAGGCAATGCCATTCTAGTACACTTTGTGTAACTACTCTATTTATTAAGAGATAGGGCAGAGAAAAACTGTACTGTGATTTTAGAGGTATTCAAAAAGTCTCTCACAAATATCTTACATTGGTTGATAATGAATTGCTCTCAAAATTAGACATTGGTTCTTTTGTCTTTGGGCTATGTGGCCTCCAAGAATGTAAATATTTTCCCAAGAAATCACTTTTAGAAATATGAATCTCATTTTTATTAGTCAATTTTTTAGAATTTTTTTTTCACAAATGTAACTTCTATTTCCTCTAGCTATACCAGTCTAGGTATAAAAATGGTGCCATGTTAAGAAAAATTAAAACTATTTCTTTGGAAACATAATATGGTATCTTTATCTTCTTCAAAGACTTTACCACATATTAGGCAGAATCTCAAAGATATTTATCATGTATACAATTGTATAAGTCCTCCATTAGGAGACCTCCATGTCTAAGTAATCCACATAAAACTTCCTCATCGGTTCTACCAGTGCCACTTCCCACTGCCACTTCCACCATCACCACTGTCACCACTCTCCTTGCTGATGTGGCCGGTGCCAACAAAACCACAAACACCAGCGTTAGACCTCCTGACAAGAACACTCCATAGTGTGGTTTCTCATTGGAGCACAATGGCAAAACATCTCTTCTAGATTCAGACTTAGATTTCCTTACTTCCTTTCTCCTTTTCTTCCTTCCTTTCTTCCTTTTTTATCAAGAAAAATGTTGCTCAACTAATAAGTGTAGACATTAAGCTACTTATATGGAATGAAAATACAGTTACCACAGAATTTTGTGATATGGTCCCAATCTTTTAAAAATACAGAGCATTCTCAGAAGGAAGCAGAGTTCTATAAAAGGTCGAGGACAAGAGCCAAGAATGCATCTTTCTCCTTCTAGTGGAGTGGAGCTAGATTATTTTTTGGTAAATATTGTATTCCTTAGTTGGTGCTAGTTTATGTTGGGTGATAGTTGGGTAATCCTATTTGAGGATCTATTTCTTAGAACTATACAGACCCATTTTTGAAGCTTATAAACAGATGATCGAATAATAAAATACATGCTAGGTAAAATATAAAGATCAAATAATGCAGTTATGTTTACATGTATGAATTATATTAGTGTTCCTCTTATTTTTCTCAAATCTTGTATAAAGCATGTTTTACAGATGCTACCAGTAGTGCGATCCTGGTAAAGGAAAAGGAGAGAGGGTATCACTGTATCTAGTACAGTGATTTTTCACATTCCACCCCCCCAAATTCTCATGAAATTGTGGGGAGGGGAGGACAATATAACAGTTTTTTCAAAAAAATTATTCTTAAAATAGCTTCATTACTTTCTACTATAAGATATGGAAGTGGAAATCTTGTTCCTATTCCAGGTATATCGCTTTGCTGTAGATAAAAATAGTAATAAAATAGAAAACTAGTAGCATAAAATGTTAAGACAAAGTAGGAGACTTATTGCGGATAATACATTTAAAGTTTGGTTTTAGGCAAAAATACAGGGAATGTGTTTAAATGTTAAAGAGCATCTATAATTTATATACTTATTAATGTAGAGAATGCTTTTATTTTAAAATAATAATCATTGTTTCTTTCTTTATGCAACAGGGCCCTTTAACAAATGAAATTCAATCTGATATTAACAGTTAGGTATTAGGGGTCTATTCCAGCAATCTTAGAGCACTTTCTGTAGCTTTAGCAATTGGACCTGCTATATGCTTTCGGTTTTATTAATAAAATACTAAAAGGGGATCCTTGTTTGGGTCCAAGGCTAGTCTATATATGTATGTCATATACCCAAGGTGGCTCATCTTAGCTAGCAGGTTCCATTTCCAGATGGTTAGCTTGCGTAGACAGTTAGATTAGATTCCTCTCTTGTCAGATAGCCAAGAATTTCTGGGATGGTCCAAAATTTGTGTTCCAGAAAAGCAATAGCTGGACGAAGACAGCTGTCATGGCTGCTGAAATTTCCTTGATATAAAGGGAGCAATTGCTCTCTTTGGTTGAAGCCTGGGTTTTTGTTGTGATTGTGGTTTTGTTTTTTTTTTACCTGCATAGTCACAGCAAAGATGAAAATGGTTGGCATTTGTTTATCTCCTTTGAGAGCCAGTGCTTTTCCTGCCCAGCTGTCTGTCGTTCCAGAAGCCATCATGCATGAAGTGACAGCAGCCAACTCGCAGTGTCCTCGACTCATTCCTGAACAACTTTTCCTTTTATCCTCTTTCATTTCTAGATGTCCACATGGCCTCATTCTGGATGCCAGAACCCAGCAAGTGAGTCAGACAAAGGCGGATTAAGATTTCCCAAATGTAGCAGTTGAATAGCAGCAGCTAATCTTGTCTTACACATAAATGGCAGTTTGAAAAACATAAGTGATTTACTTTCTTTCCCTTCTCACATAGATAACCTGGAATTTTCATATCTTCAGATTTTTTTTTAAATCTCCAGGTACTAGAGATAAAAAGATAACTAAGGAATTGTCCAAACCTTACTATATGATGGGATAATATTTCAAGAGAAATATACAAAGTACTGAAAAATGGAAAAAGCTGAAGCTGCCTAAGCAAGAGAATGGAATTGGTGAAAGTGGGACTTACAGAATGAGTGTATTTAGTAGGTTGAGAGAGCAGCACGGTGTTTTAGAAGGAAGAAGGAAAACCCCACCTGTGGAAGTAGGGGGCAGAAGAAACAAGAGTGGAGGGCAAAGCCAGGAGGTTTGTATGATTGCATACAAAATTGAAGTTTTATCCTACAGTTTTGAGAAACTGCTGATAGATTTTAAGCAAGCAAATAGTATGATCAGATTTCCAGTAACCTGGAAGATGAGTTTAAATACATACCAAGGGCTGAGAAAGCAGGATTATTGCAAAGGGCTGATTGAGAGATGGAGAAAGGCTGATAACAGTGGAAAAGAAAAGCCAAAAGCCACAGATGAGAGGTATTTAGGGGAAAATATACATGTATTTGGGGGTGGGGATTTTCTTTCAAAGAGCATCCACAAATATGGTACCAAGCCTGTATGCATTATATCATTTACCTGTCAAAATGCAGAAATTGAAGCAATAGATATAGCACCTGGACAGGCAAGTTCAAGGGGCAAGATAGGAACGTAGAACTTGTTCAAGGAAGAGAAGGGGCATCTGAGTAGAGCCTGTGGGAACAGAGCAGCAAGAGCGCAGCAAATTCACTGCTGTGTGCAGAGAAACTCAAGTGTGAAGAGCATCTACTTCCCAATAGCTTGGTTGCATTGCTGTTCTAATAATTTCTTGGAAAATAACAGCTAACATTTCTATTATTTAAGCTTTAAATATGGACTGTAACAGTTCTGGATTCACTTTATTGTGTTCTACCAAAGAGGAATATGAGACCAGGGAAGTCAAAATCAAGTTATTTTCCTGAGATTCCCCAGCCAGCTAGATTTCTGTAAGCACTACCACTAGCCTTGTGCACTGCCCAGTCTCATGATCCTAGTGGACATTTTTTGGAAGAGCAGGTTCACAGGCCCTCAATGCTTTAGAAATACAATCTTTATAAGCAATTTGTGAGAAATGAAAATGAATTAAAATACATGATTTTATATTTTTAATACTCAAGTATGAGATAATTCAAAAATGAGATTTCATTTCCTTTTATGAAGCCAGCAATAATCCTCCATGTTGAATTTTATAGCAATAGCCTTTTTGTTAGAAATAATTTAAAGCTGACATTTTAAACTTCTCTTAAAGTATGAAACATTTTTGTAACCTGCATTCAAATTTTTTCAAAATGAATTGCAGGCCGGGCGCGGTGGCTCACGCCTGTAATCCTAGCACTCTGGGAGGCCGAGGTGGGCGGATCGTTTGAGCTCAGGAGTTCGAGACCAGCTTGAGCAAGAGCGAGACCCCATCTCTACTAAAAATAGAAAGAAATTATATGGACAGCTAAAAATATATATATACAAAAAATTAGCCGGGCATGGTGGCGCATGCCTGTAGTCCCAGCTACTCGGGAGGCTGAGACAGGAGGATCGCTTGAGCTCAGGAGTTTGAGGTTGCTGTGAGCTAGGCTGACGCCACGACACTCACTCTAGCCTGGGCAACAGAGTGAGACTCTGTCTCAAAAAAAAATAAATAAATAAATAAAAAAATAAACAAAATGAATTGCAGATTATTCTTTCAAAATATTTTTATTGGTTTATATTTTGATCTGAAAACAATAGATTATATGAATTATTTTAAGGTCTAATAAAAAAGTGGTTCTTTTCATTAATATTTATACCTCACACACAGATTATTATGGATAAACTCAGGTTTTCATTGACATTAATGTGAGTAAAAATCATGATTTGTTTTGGAAACAAAAGTTTTAAAAAAATTCCTTTTATTTTAATAACTACTGCTTAACTAAGCATCTAAATGCAGCCCATATTGCTCCATTTATTATTAGAATTATAGATTTTACCCATATCATTAATTATTAGCATATTAATAATAGTTTCTATTTAAAAGGAAATTACTTTTTCTCAACTCTAATAGAGTATATAAAATATTTTTGGGCTGACCTGCCTGACAACGGCAGTGAAGTAGTATTAGCATATATCTGATTATATGTTTATAAATGTAGTGTTTCTCATTGCTAGCCTTTAGATTAGTCCCTAATCAGTGTGTAAACTGATGTCCGGATAACTCCTCTGGGTTACTTATGATGAAAATTAATTTTTGTTACTCAGCTCTTACTGAAGATGCAGTTCCTGCTGTTTAAAATATACTTATCAATTAATATATTTATTATCATTGTTGTCTTTCCCTCTAGGAATATCAGTGAAAGTCAAAGGATACTATCTCATTTTTAAGTTTTAATGGTGACATTACTAAAAATGCACACTTATATGGAAGATTAATTTCATTAGCCAAAAGAAATTTGTTACTGCTATACTTGTTACAGATTAATATCTCTTTAGAGCAACAATTTATATTCACTTAACTCAAAACTATTATGTGATCCAAGGCTGCATATTGATCTTGAGGGAAGAATATTTTATCCAAGTTATACTTGGAATAAATTCACTCTTTGCTATTTAAAGAAATTTTTTATTGTAGCCAAGTCCCTTTGATACAAAGAGGAAGTGGTAAAATTCACAGTGTACCAATTAGAAAAGAATGATGTGTGTGGACTGGGGGTGGGGGATGTCCAAACCACCTAAGAAACAAAAGAAAAAAAAGAATGAATTGATTCCAGTTTAGCAGCCAGAAGCTGAAGGTGCAGACATTTAGGTTTTTTAGACCTTCATAATATCTTTTCCCTCTTTTTCTGGTAAAAGCTGGTAAAATTTTTCTGGAAAAATTTTTCTGGCCAAAATTTATTTTAGGAAATTGGCACAACCCTATTCTGTGTGGTCTGGGTAAGACTTGAAATCTAGCCGAGGCAGGGGCAGTTAACCCAAGTAGGTGAATCAGACTCTCTCTCCTCTTGTCAAATCTCTCCAGCCATTAAATATTGATAGGAAAGGTTTATGTATAGACAGAGAAAAAGTAATCCTTGATCTAGATGCTGTGGCAGACGTAAATGGTAGGATTGGTTAATCATAATTTTATAATTCATTACATACCTGGTTAAAGTATTATATGGAAGAAAGTGTACTAGAGTATGAACTTCATCTTGTTTCTTCTCAAGGGAATAAAGATTTTCTTGAGTTGCAAGGGAATAGACCCTCAAATTGCAGGCTGAAATTCTGGGAGCAGCTCTGTGTTAGTCGGTATCATCGTGAGCCATCCTCTCACCCACAACTCTATGTGTGTGAGGTCAGCTAGTAGGGACAGGGCAGTGGACAAAGCTAGAGCTAGACGAGATGAAGAATGTGATCAAGTTGCTGATGGAAAAACTATGGGTGAATTATAGTGGGACAATGCAAGAAAACACAGAATGTTTTCAGAATATAGAACATAGACTGCTGTTGAGCAAAAGCTACAGAACTTCAGTTCTAAAGTTCTCCAGTACTTAACTACTGACAAGAAGTATATTGTAAAAATACATCTGCCTGGACACAGACAGCCATGATTTTTTTCCTTTACCTATGGCTGCTTGGTAAAGCTAACAACTTAATTTAAAAACATCAGAAATCACCTCTAGAACCTTACTGTACTTGAATATTATAACATTTTTTTAAGAAATATGAAAATCAATAACAATGAGTATTAATGTAACTATTCTACAACACTGAATTTCATAGGAAAACAAAATAACCTAAATAATGGAAAAAAGTGGAAAAAAAAAAGACCCAGAAATCTTAATCTTAATAATGGCATGGGATTGCCAATCACCCCCGAGGACTTCCTGGGTATTGGAAGTGAGGTTAAAGAGTATAGTCACATTGCCTCCACACAGCAAACTGGAAAAGGCCTGTAATGCTCACCATTAGCAAAATGTCCAGTGGCAGTAAGATTTGTTTCTCTTTCTGCAGGTATAATATCACAAGGCATACCCCAGTCTCCTTAACCCGAGAGGAAGTCTCACTATATGCCACAGCCTTCAGCCCTATATACATCATTAAGTGGAAGAATTACAACTATGTTTCTGTGTTCTGGTCCCACATAGTAGCCATTACTTCCCTTCACCTCAGTGTTAAAGTTTCCCACAATTTAAGGTTTCTTGCAAATGACATGGGTAGCCTGCAATTGCAACGATCTGATAACCCCTTGGTTAGCCACTCTCTGTTAATAGCTTTTACATATTGTTTCAAATTTGGCTTTCAGCCTTTCTAACATATGCACAGAGAATGTGGATACCAATAATTATATCTGTAATTTTCTTTTTTATTCATTTGCCACCTAATACGAAACTGTCACCCCTTGAATTCCCGTGTTCTTTATTTGGTATTCAGCTTGACCTTATTTTGTTATGTTCATAAAAGCTTAAACTTCATCTGCATGGTCCTTTTCCTGATCCAGCTCTGTCAGACCTTTTGCTGTATTTCCTCTTCTCAGACACTTTTACCTCTTGCTGCACTACCTTCCATCTGGCAAATGGCCCGTTATGACTTTTCCTTATCAAGACTGGCATGCTCCTTTGTTCTGGAGCTTCTGTTCTATGTGTACATCCTGCATATATTAAAATAATTGCAATCTCCTTAATATCAATTTTGGCAGATTAATATTTCTGTTTTTTCCTGATGAAACATAAACATGAAATGTGAATGGGCTGGATGTCTGTGAAAGGTGCTAGGCTAGTAATAAATAAACCCACTGATGAACATCAGCTTTAGTGTCTGCTAAGTTCTGATTGACTGACTACAAATACAGCTAAATTTGTAAACTCATTATAAACTATAAACTACTGTAAAATATACTTCATTACTCTTGCTTAGAAAATTTTATCTAACATTCAAAAACTGCAGCTATATAAATAACAAGGACAAATGTTCAATGCCATTAAGAAAATATGCAAATGAAGTAAAAATGAAAAAATAACTTTAAAATTAAAATATAAGAACTAGATTGTCAGATAATTTTCGCTGGTTATCCAGACCACTAGATGCTAGAAGCTAGGTTGTTGTGGGGTTTTTTTTCCCCCCTTTAAAAGAAGGTAGAGAGAATGCTTTGGAATTAAGTTCCCTATTCTTTAATCCTATCATTTTAGACACTAATGGAAAGGAACTTGTTTCCTTATTAAGGGTTAATATAAATAACTCAGACTTGGGTTTCATTCCTCTGCCATTTGCTAGCTTTTAACTTTAACCACATCATTTAGCTTTTACCATGCCCTACTTCTTCAAATTTAAAATAAAAAACTTAAAGTATTTGATATTCTAGTGACAAAACTGTGACGCCATGACTTTACCACATCTCTTCTTTTCTATTTCCTCTCACTTATTCCTAATTCTCTAAAAAAAAAATCTCTGGTTTCTTTCCAGCCAATTAATTTGTTTTGTGACTATTTTTTCAAATCTATAAAGTTATCCACTTTTAAATTAATTGTCATTTATATATCTTTGTGTGTGCCTCTCAGACAGAGAAAGCCCACTTTCCGTATGTGTGCCAGCCAATACTGCACAGTTCAGAAAAAGCCAGTAAGGGACGGTCACCTAGATGACCTGTTTATCTTACATATTTACAAAGTGAGGCTCAGATTGATTAAGTAACTGATCAAGTTTATAACTAACTGGCAGGGTAAAGAATAGATTCCCTGATCTTTATATACATCTATTA
The DNA here is from genome assembly GCF_041146395.1 of Eulemur rufifrons. Lineage (NCBI taxonomy): Eukaryota > Metazoa > Chordata > Mammalia > Primates > Lemuridae > Eulemur > Eulemur rufifrons. Next base: position 9,390,164 of record NC_090995.1, on the reverse strand, counting down.
TATTTTTTGCTTTATGTTTTCTCTCCTTCTCTGGATTTCCTTCAATCTGTTAGTATTGGGGGGTTTGAAGAAAAATGTTAAGCTCTACTCTCATATTAATGATTCTATGGTCAACTTACTATGAGCTATGACTCTAAGCCATTTTTCTACCGGGTTTATGGGATATTTTTATTGTTTTCCCTCCACAATTGTCTTTATTGAACTTCATTCTGTCCCTGATTACTTTTTTTTTAATTTGACTATAGTTTCTTCCAATCTTTTTGACCTTAATCTTTCTGGGCCTCAGTTTCCTCATTTGTAAAACAAGAAAGTTTGGGTAGAATAACCCCTGAGGCACTTTTTACCTCCAAAACATCGTTTTCTGAGTTGGGACTAAATCAGTCTTTGTCTCCGTAATGCCACTTTTAGATTTAAAGAGCACGTTCTATATTTTACCACCCAGATACTTGATGAGAAGAAAGACCAACCCCAGGCCTCAAATCAACTCTTCCAGGGCACCATTTGTCACATTCTCCTGAATTGACACTAATGTATTGATCACCTCCCTATTTCTCATTTATATTCTCTGCAAGTGTTTTCAGTTTGGGAAACATTTGTCTATTTTTTACAAAATTTCTGGGTTAGATTAATTTTATGGTGTTTTTATTTTTAAAAATCTCCTGGCTTCTTCAAATTCAGGAATATACACAAATTCATTTTTGGTATTATTTTCCACTTTAAAAAAACTGCTTCATTGTTTTTCAACAAATTAAAAATAAATTGTTATCATCCAATAACTTCATTTAACCTTGCTATAAGCATCAATAGCAAACTTGTCTTCCATCCTTGTTAGACATTAACTTAATTAATTCCAATCTGGTTTTCTCCTTCTGTAAAATGTCTTTGAATATACAGTGCTATTCTGCTTACAGGATTTGGTTTCTATTGTCTCCAGAAAAAGACTATGATCTTTAATTTGCCAGCAGAGGGCACATACACATATTCTTTGTTTCTTCTAATCTACAAATAGGAAATTGCCACAAAAAAAAAAAAAAAAAAAAAAAAAAGCCACATTTGAGTTCTTATTTGAACTGAGTCTAATTAAAAAAAAAAAATACCATTACCCTATTCCACATTAATATTTTCTCTTAAAAGTCTAGCATCTGAATGAAAAACAAAAGACATGCAAATATTACTGTCACTGAACCAGAACATTAATATATCTATTTTTGCTCTGCAAAATTCGGCCGAGAATTTTACCACGCATTTTGTTCTGATTATATTTTGGTCTGGTGTTTCTGCTTTTGGTATTCAATTCTGGACCTAGAGTTAGCAAAGAAGTGATCACCTAATATTTATTTATTCATTTAGCAAAAATGTAAATTATTAATCTGTCTTTTAGCCTAAAGTTTACATAAACACATATGCAGACTATTAAATTTAATTGGATAGAGATTTCAATGTTTCTGAGAGAACATTTTTAAATAAAATAAGTTGGAGTAGAGCCATAAAAAGTAGTCTATTGACCATTTTGGTTAATGGCTGAAGAACACTTATGAACGTTTTAATCTACTGGCTGCTTCCCATGAACTGATAGAACCAGGGTGTTTTTTACACTGTCAGCTAAATGAGCACAGAAGAGTATCTGGAATTTCAACATTATGCATATGCATCAGGTAATTACATAATTGCAGATATGTTGTGTCTGCACACATCAAAAGGTTATGCTTTTAAAATGGAAAAGTGATGTCAAAAAGCAGAAGTCACAGGCTTATGTGATGATATTTATCTTCATCAGCCTAAATTTTAAGTATTTTTGATAAGCCACTGTACACCCTGGCTTGCACCAAAACCAATACCAAGAAAACTCACAAATGGTAGTTTAAATGCTACATCAGCTTTTAAAACATTCTAATGCAGCAGATCAAGATGACTGATAATCTTTACAGGTTATTCCAAATTTTATTAAATAGCATATGGGGAATAAGAGCCACAGTGATATTTTATTATTGAGATGTATCAATCAGGACACTTTGGACTTACTTTAAAGAAAATAAGTTAGTAGAACTTTAAATTCAGAAAAATAGTAATAAGAATGTAAATAAAAGAGTTCAAGACTTAGATTCTGCTATTTTTAAAATATTTGAGCCAAAGATAATTAAATGTAATTATAGTAGGAGGAGAGACAGGTTCCAGACAAAAGAAGCACTCTAAGAATATAAGACTATTTCTGTTCAGAAGGAGCTTTTTTCCCCCCAAATAAAGTCTTTTCCCACAGTGACCCCAATTTGATTCCCTCCAACATTAGTGAATGTAAGACCACTGGGGTTACGGTTAAGGACACCAAACATTTTGTCAGGTCTAAAAATCTTAAGCAATAAAAATTGTTAACAGTTTTTAAATTTACATATTTATGTATAGCTTCAATTAATCTTTAAGTATATAATTATCAGTAATAATTATTAATCTTTAGAAAGAACTAGTGCCCTGCAGCCCACAGTGGTTTTTTTTTTTTTTTTTGAGACAGAGTCTCACTCTGTTGCCCAGGCTAGAGTGAGTGCCGTGGCGTCAGCCTAGCTCACAGCAACCTCAGACTCCTGGGCTCAAGCGATCCTACTGCCTCAGCCTCCCGTGTAGCTGGGACTACAGACATGCGCCACCATGCCCGGCTAATTTTTTCTATATATATATATTTAGCTGTCTATATAATTTCTTTCTATTTTTAGTAGAGATGGGGTCTCGCTCTTGCTCAGGCTGGTCTCGAACTCCTGAGCTCGAACGATCCGCCCACCTCGGCCTCCCAGAGTGCTAGGATTACAGGCGTGAGCCACCGCACCCGGCCTGCCCACAGTGTTTTAATGCTTTTGTTTCTCTTTCTCTTTTTGATAAAATAAGACTACAGACAGTCTCAAAACATTGAATCTCTTTGACATCCAGGAGCTGGAATGCTGAGTAGAAAAAAGAGAGAGAGAGAGAGAGAGAGAGAGAGAAAGAGAATATGATAACATGGAATAATCAGAAAGGTTGAGCACCTCACAAAGAAACAGACTGTATACACTAGGAGTACATATGTCTTGCATTGTTTCCTATTTAGCTGACAAACATCAGGCTCAAGACAATGCTTCTCTGGTACCATAGCTTATTTTCTCTCTGCCTCCTTTTCCTTCTTTCTTCTTTCTCCACTTCCTCAACTGGGTTATAGTATCATAGTGTGCTGAATTTACAGCTAATATCTTAGGTATATTTTATTTTACTTTAAAACCTGACCAGTATCATTGAAAATTAATATAATAATCCTAGGGCATGCATTCAGCAGCAAGGCCTAAAAATAGGAGATATAAGATCAGGATTCAGTTCTCCTAATTTTTTAAAAATGTATATTATGGACCTAGACAAACCAACCACCCTTCTTTAAGTATCAGTTTACTGCCCTTCCTAAAACAAAAGAACAAAAGGCAACAACAGCAAAAATAGAATCTAGTTCATATTTCTATGGCCTACTTTACATTGGTTATATAATATATACATTTAAATTTATGCTACTCTGGCTTATATAGACATTTTCAAATATGCAACTGACTTCTCAGTAAGGAAATGCAGTAAGGAAGTGAAGAGAAACTTGTGGTTTCATATAGTGGGGTTTTCCACTATATGAATCATCCTGAAATAAAGGAGAATTAGAACATAAACATTGATCCCTGCACCAATTAAATTACTGCAGGTATCATTTTAATCATTAAATATATTTTTTAATTATAGTTGTCCATGTTTTCTTTTTGACCTCTCAGAATGTGTGAACCAAGTGGATAAACCAAGTCAATTAATAATACATTCACCTGAAAGAGCTGAAAAGAAAAGCATTCTTTTAGTTACCGGGGTAGCTTTTATATTATTTATATTATTCACGCTTCTCCAGTCCACCTTTGAAAGGAGTGTACGACGTAGGCATGTATTTAATTCTGTCCTATCTCAAATCTGCCTTAGTGCAAACTAAACCTGTTATACAGAAGTGGTTATTTGTTAGCCTCCTCAGTGGGAAAGATTTTGTGTTAATAATTAAACAGTACAATTACAATGTGATTAAAAAGAAAACTTTATAGGAGACAGCATGAATAAATTACATCTGTTTATTACTTTCTTTACTAAACAATGGTCACATGAGAAAAATGTGTGTAAGAATGGGTTTGCCATAAATATGTGAATAAATACTGAATTTCAGCCTTTAAGATCCTCCCTTTGAAAAAAAGCTAAGAGATAGCTAAGAAAAACCTTTAACTGACAAAACTCTATAAGACATTTTCTTCTATACTTTATCTGACATATTATTCTTTCAGTAGTGACTTAGTAAACAGGGACCATAGATTATTGACATTTTTTCTTGCCTACAAAGCCCTTGTATTTCCTTTAAAGTATGCAGAATACCCAGATTTTCAGAGTACATCACATACGTGTGGAAGAAGTGGTGCTGTATTTCATAGGCAGGAATTAAAAAAAAAAACAAAAAAACTAAAATAGCTTGTAGTTAAAGAAATGGAGCTGGCTCAAGGCAGAGAACGTCACATTGGAGGTCCCCAGGCACAGGTGAGCTCTCGCACAGCCATCAGAAGGCAGCAGGTTGATGGAGCTCTGCTGTTGAAGGATGAGAGTGTATCTTAAGGTTGACAGAAGGACATCGTTAGTGGTGGTGATGGGAGGTGTGCTGATAGACTCTAACTAGCTGGTTGCTAGCAGGTTGGAAACAAAAGGGAGGTCACATCTATTTAGCAGCTAAAATGTGCTAATACCAAATGAGGTGCTTAGTCGCTATAACCACCTCTGCATGTGGTAAGTGCTTAAACCTCAGAGAAGCAGTTAATTCTCTCTCTTTAATTTACCAGCCTCCACTTGAAACCCAACTTTAGCCATATATTTAATGCCATGTTTGTGGGAAATGTGTTTTCTCCCTTTGTGAAACAGAATCAATCTATTTCTTCCCGAGAGAGTGACATTTCATCACCCCGGTGTTGTTAGGTTTATGATTGGGATTATGATTATTATTCTCATTTGCCTTGGAGGCTTTGTGCTTCCAAAGCCTTTACAGCAAATCCCCTGTCCACGTACAAAGGTCCACTGATAACCAGTTCTCCAACCCTTTATCACATGGTCCTGGAGAAACTTTTTGATATTTCTTATCAGCGCACGGTCTTAAGTTGTTTTTATTCTACACGGAGTAGACGCAGGCCACACAGAAACACATTTTATTTCAATTAGTAATTATATATGAGTCAGCTTTATAAATTTGGTGTCTAAAATTAATACTTTGGTCAAGACTGTGGGTTATTCTCTGTGTCCTCCTGTTTTTTAATTTCAAAAACTGATAGAAATTACTAAAAGAGGGGGAATATCATTGTCTAATGTCTAAGAATTTATGTATACTTTCTTTTAAAGAAGTATAAGGGCCTTCTAGGCAAGAAAAAATGTCAGTAATCTAAGGTCCTTGTTTACTAAGTCACTATGGACAGAATAATATATAAAGAATAGAAGAAAATGTTTTATGGAGTTTTGTCAGTAATAAGTTTTCCTTAAATACGTCTTGATGTCTTTTAGCTTTTTAAAAAATTTAACATTCAATTAATATTTATTTTAGCTCCTAATACCTCAAGGTGATACACTATGTGTATTTGAAATATTAATATTTCAAAATATTATATACTTCCTCTTTGCCAAGCATTGTATTGTGTTTTCCATATAATAGCTCATTATTCATCAAATAACCCCACAAGAAAATTATTACTCTTATTTCTATTTTATTGAGGGAAATTGAGAGACAGATTAACTAATTTACCCAAAATCACACAACTTATAAATAAATTACCCCAAATTTGGACACAAGTATTATTAACTCGAGATGTTTTACTTTTTAGTTTTAAAAATGAATCTACTCTCTTCATTTATTGATATATATCTCCAGATTCTCTGGAAAAGTTTTCTCTATTTCTACTTTATTAAAAAAAGATTTAGAATTGTAATAAACCAAAACCAAATCAAATTAAATAAACACAGAACCTAAATCATATTCAGTGCTGATGTAATTTAATTATTTGATATACTTTCTTTGGTAAGTGGTTTAAGAGGTCATTTACTTGTTCTAAAAACAAATAAAAAACACACATTCCATGCTATTTGGGAAACAGAGCAAAAGTTCACATTAACACAAACCAGGACCAGCTATATTATTAGTAAAGTTTGTGCCTACTGCAAAATGAACATATGGAGTCCCTTTTCAAAAATTATTAAGAATTCTGAGATGGAGACAGCTGAATATTAAATCAAATGCACTGCAGAGGTCACACTTTCATGAAGCAGGCCCTGTCAGGAAACCTACATTGGTCATTGAAGACCTTTGGCCTGATTTGCCATCTCCTGACATGTGAGCCAGAAAAGACTCCTGGGGGACACAAGAGGCCATGAGGATGGACTTTTAAGGCTTTACTACTCCAAGTACCTCCTCCATTTCCTGTTTTTGTTTTGAGTTTTTTGCTTCACATTTTTACTTGAAAAAATAGGGTTTTCAATACACAGCAAGACTAGTATGGACAATAAATCTTGTCTCTGGTGCTAACTTGCTGCCCCAATGGGATTACAAGTTGATTTCTAATACCACAGCTGGAAGGTTGCACTCATTTAGGATGGTCAGAATTTTGCAAAGCTACAAGGACTGTGACTTTACAAGCAAAGCAAGTGTGTGCCAACTTTTCTATTATATGGCAGTGTTATGGGTACCCTGCACACATCCCCTAATCAAAACTGAGAAGATGGTATTTGTGGGATCATGTATTGCAAGCAAGACTAAATCAGGTGACTTCTAAGATCCCTATGGTGGCCATAAGATTCTGTGCCTCTGAAAGAGGAGAATATTAGATGAGAAGTGAGAATCACACTCCTGTGACAAAAAGATGTTGAACGTGTGTCCTTGATTCTAGACTTTGAGTGGGTGGATAGACTATGTCCCAATTTCTTCCAAATTAGGAAATAAAGATGGAGATAAAAATACTACATGCATTGCTGACAGAGTAAAGTTGTGAATGAGCCTGGACTGCTGTTCGAACTCCCCTTTCCCAGTTACACTCACACCTCCAGCCACACCCAGAGCATTTGAACAAATGCTGCTTCCCCCAGAGGGTGCTCTTAGGGAAGGAAGCAAGAAAAGATCTCGAGCTTCCTGCAGAGGAGCTGATCTGAAGATGAGAAACTAGGAAGGGCTAAACAAGCACTCTTGTCTCTGGAAAAGTAAGGAAGAAGGGTTGAAAAATGAGTAGAAATTACATTCTAATTATTCCAAGAGGGCAAAGTTCCTACATTGTTAGTTCACAGAAATGTCAGGAAAACTCACACACACCCCCAAAAAACCCCTTTCCACCTTGTAACTATACCAAGGTTTAAGTAATTTTGCATTGGAATCATGATAATCTCATGGACCTAAACCCATAGCTACTTGGCACCAACAAGAAGTACTGTGCTACCTTGGATACGTGTGTTAGATGTGATAAGTTGCAATAACACCGGGACAAGGATCCAAGCTTTGCAATTAAACTAACCCGGGTCTGAAACCTGGCTCTGCCATCGATCAGCTGTGTGGTACTGTGCATGTTATTACACATCCTCTTAGGTCTCAGTGTCTTTATCTTCAGCAGTAGAATAAAATTTAATTGTGCAAATTAACATAACAAGAATACATTTTCAATAACTTCTCTGTTATGGTTTGAACGTATGTGTCTCCCCAAAATTCATGTTGGAAGCTAATTCCCAAGGTGATGATATTAAGAAGTGGGGCCTTTGAGAGGTAATCCAGTGAATTGAATTGAATTGAATTGAATTAGTGCCATTATAAAGGGGCCCTATAGAGTTGCCTCGCCTCTTTGGCATGTGAGGACAGAGCCAGAAGGTGCCATCTATGAGAAATGGGGCCTTACCTTACCAGATGTCAAATCTCCTGGCACTGTAGTCATGGACATCTCAGCCTCTAGAATAAGAAATAAATTGTTGTTGCTTATGAGCCACCCAGTTTATGGTATTTGGTTAAAGCAGCACAGACAGACTCGGATACACTCCCTTCCTCACTCTCAGTCTGCTACTTCATATTCCACCTACTGAGATTACTCTTCAAATTTATCCCATAGCCATTTTCAAAATAAATGACAGTATTTCCAATTTCATAAATTATGAAGAAAATTAAGGAGGGGAAAGGTTTTCGGAGCTGTATGTCAGAAGACAGCACAAAGACCAAATGTGTATCTCACAGTATCACAAAACCCAAATGGCTCCACGCCACCCCTACACTAAAGACTTGAGGTGCTATCTTCAATTCAGTGTGATTTATATGTGCTGATTTTTCTTTGTATCAAGTTTATTGTATCAATCAATAAATATATTATCCATTGTTGTGAAAGTCAAAAATGTTATCGCCTTAGTGAATATATTTAGACTATTTTTTTTACCAAATACTTAATCAGATATATAATCCTAATTGATTCTAGAGCATATTGGTTAAAATAATTTTCCATATTTTTTTATTCAAAGACCTCATGACTAATTTCTAAGGTTTCTTTTTCCCAGAACTTAACAAACATTTATACTTCCTGCTCAGATTCAATTAAAAGTACTAAACAGTAAGGAAGTTTTTATGGCTATTAAATTAAAAAAAATAGAAGACAAAATTAGTATTTATCAAAACATGTCTCTGAATTATATACAACAAACAGCAATTTATATGGTAGAATTTGCATTTGACTTTAAAAATAGAACCTTGTGATTTACATAAAGCAAAATTTAATAAAACAAAGTAACCTATACACAGTGAGTGAGTATGATACTGTTTCCCTTTTCCTCACCACCCATTTTGGTAAAACAGGGAGAAAGGGCATACAGGAGACAGAGAAAAGGGAAAGACCTTTTCTTTTGTTTTAGCAACAAGGAAAATAAGACTACTTCCTGCCCTCATTCATATACAGTTATGTTTATGAATACATATGGCCAATAAAGAAATAGTGTTGCATTTTCTGTATTACCTTATTATTAAATGCTTGGTTCTTCATTGAAAATCACTTTTTTTGTGTTAAGAAGTTTGGGTCAGGTAGATTTAGGTGTCTTCAGTGACAGTTTCCAACACTATACAGTTGCTTGAAGGGAAGGAATGTACACAACTGACAGCAAGTACAACCAGGAAACACAGGGAGAACGTGTGTCACCACCATCCTGAAGAGCCTCTGTGAATGGCAGTGATGAACCTATAAAATACGAACAAAGCAGAGTCCTTATTCTCTAGTTAACGTAGCAGTAAATAACAGAGGCTTTTCTTTAGAAAAACCTTTGATAGGTGATCTGGAATTCTTCATACAAATTCAAGTATGTTTGAAAGCTCTTAAAGGGTTCATGTGAAATAATGAGAAAGCTGTAATTCCACAATCTGGAAAAACCTTGTGTAAATTAAACAGAACATTGTGCTTTGTGTTCTTTCTTTACTCAATCATATTCAGCTTCTGAAGGGTGGGGGGAAGGGTTGAATGGCAAAAGAAGGATAAAAATGCCTTGGTCTACTTGTCCACACCTCATTGATCCTTCAGGATGTTCACAGTAATACATTTATATCCTTGTCCTTGGCTTCATATGCATCCACAGAAGCTCGAAGTCATCCTGGTAATCGTAATTAAGAACTCTTCAAAAATATTTTCTGTTTTACCCTTCATCTAACTGAAGCCCTTGCTTTTAAATTTGCAAACAAAAATTTTACCTAGTAAAATGTGTCTGTAATGAAAGGAAAATGCAGTTTGTAAAGGGAAAAGCTGAAATCCCCCCTTTTTTTGACAAAATAAGTTAAGACAGAAGGCAGTATCATACAAGATGTACTAAGGCAGAAATTTTGACATACTTGCAATTATTTTGAAAATTCCAGCATGGAATAGCTTCAGGGTGAGTTGAATAATGGAAGTAAGCAAAGAGAGATAAATGATAAATAGTGTTTGTTTTGGGGAAAGACAAGAAAACAAAAAGTTTTGCAAACAAATTTAATTTAAAAATTAAAGTTCTTAACATGCTCAGGCTTATCATTTTAAGTAACAAGAAATAAATATATTCTAATAGAATGATAGAAAATTAGATACACACATACATATACAGACAGACAGCATGGTCAGTCACAGCCAAATGTTCTGCAATGGAAAAGGGAGAAAAATTTAGGGACTGGAGTCTGAACAAGGTAACATTTTATTGATTTTTTTTCCTATTGATGACCTACAAACAAATATATCTACGCTAGGTTTCCAAGAAGAAAAATAATTATTGCTTTGTAATAGTTGTAAAGTGGCAAAATTAATAATAAAACCACCTTACTGGGATTAAAAAGCCTCTGCTTCTGCTTCTCTCTTTGATTTGAAACAATGCACAAATTACTAAGGCTTTCTGCCATACAAGTGCCTCATTATGAAATTGATAATATTGACTTTCTTGCAGAGACTGAGACAATTAATGAGATAATAATCCTGATTCTAACATTAAGATAAAAGTCAGAAAAATGCCACATTACTTACTATAATGAGGAGCAAAATGCCGGTCCTAAAAAGGAAGTAAAATTGCTTTTGCTCAACTAAATGCAAGACCACTGACCTATCATCTAAAAATCTCCCCAAGCTCATACAACTGTGGTATTACTATTATTTTTACCAGAAATTCCCTGTACAATTTATTATCCTTTTTTATGAGACAAGGTAAATTAAAACCCAAGCACATGCAAAGCTATTTAATGATCACATACCTTCAACTAAGCATTCCTCATCACAAAAAGATCATTATTATATTACTTGTAATCTCACGTGTGCCTGATCATTCTACCACCATTTAATACACCACTGCCAGTGGTTATTGACAGGTAAATGACCACAGTGTCATAATTTTCTTCTGAATAAATAAATAATAACAGTAATAACTAACACTGAAGTGTCTGGCATATAGCATACATTCTCAAAGTATTGGCTGTTACACATGCCAGGCACTGTTCTTAATGTTTTACATATATTCTCTTATCGAATCTTCCAACAACTCTCTATGGGAAGTGCTCTATTATTACATTTTACCGATGAGTAAGCTAAGACATAGAGATGTCAAGTCACTTGACCAAGGTCACCCAAGTGACTACTAGAGCCAAGATTTGAACCTAGGTCATCTGGCTACAGAATTTGGGCTCTTGATGACCACTTTTTACTGCCTTTGTCAAAAATACAACATAGAATTGGATGCAACATCTTAATGTAATCTGTTAAATTCTAAGAAAAATGATCAAATGTTGAAAATGCAAATTGAGAAAAACAATGATAATTCATGAACTATGTAATATTTTCTTTGTTAAAGGTGGTAAAGTTCTAATAGTGCACCCAAATAATTTTTCTTTAACACAATTATGTAATTGGATAGGGACCAAAAATGTCCTTTAAATTCTGAATGAACTCATCTCCCCTTGCCTCCCAGTATGGTTGGGGGAAGGCACCTCTAACTCATAAATCAATCCACAAGTATGTATTGAGCATCTACACTGAACCAGGAACTGGAGAAGTCAAGCCAATACCTTAGGGTCTGCTTCTAAGCAAGTTTGGGATTGGCATGCAAAGTCTAGGTTTCACAGCTATTATACTTCAGAGATCTAAATAAAGATCAGTTGCCCACATGTGGACTTACATGTAATGAAGACAGAAAGGAAAACAGAGGAACTCTTGAATTGGGTTGCAATTTCCCATCTCTATCCAGTTATCAAGTTCTTTATAATCCAGCGCTTATGGAAACTTACCCCAAATTTCTTTTTGGCAGCCTATTTACAGAAAACTGCATGGCCTCGTAGTCAGATAAAATGATCTCAGATTTGGCTTCCCCATTTCCTATTTCTGTGTCATTGAGTGAGTAAAATAACCTTCATCTCAAAAATATAACTAATAATGATAAAATATCCCACCTGGGTGTTTTCAGAATGGGTAAGAAAGCACATGCAGTTAGCCCAGCGAGTATCAGCCCCTCCCCTACCTAAATATTTCAACATAGAATTTAAGACGTATTGATGGAAATTTTATATATTTTGAAAGAAATATCTTTTTCATGCAGAGGTCCAAGGAATAAAAGATGTGAGAAAAATCGAGAAGAAGAATCAGTGCAGGGAGAGAGCAGTCAGTTTTCTATTCTGGGATCAGCGAGAGAGGGGAATTAATAGTCTCTTCTGCATTGTGTTTTTGCAGAAGAAATACTTAGCATAAAAATTGTCTGGATTAAGGCAGATATAGGGCTTCCCTTAGGTGACTCTCGTGCAGAACTAGTTGAGTGGTCTTGGGGGCCCCAAATTCTCAGGAGATTAAGCCAGTGGAAATAGGCCTGATCAGGCACTGGTTATCTCTTTGTACCCAGGAAGACAAGCCGTATTCACAGTAATGCCATTTCTGATGACGTTTATTTTTTCCAGTTTTACTTGAAATTGATTTAAGTAACAAAGTGATAATCATGGGCATGTGCCAAGGGATCTTCATATCCAGGAAGAAAAATGTAAAAGCTTAGCCACAGCTGATGTTCAGCTTGGGGATTTAGGGAAAATCTGTGACACATTGCTTGTGAGGATGACTTCCATTCTGTGGCAGCCAGCATCTGTGATCGCATTTGAATGCAAACACCTGTAACATTTGGAAGGGTCTTTAATGCCAGCTTTCCCTGGGATAGAAACTATTAAAATCAAGTGAACTCATATTTTCCTTACCTTTCAAATTTAAGTCTTCCTTAAGGGAAAAAAAGGGGTGGGGGCATGGAGATTGTTTATTCCTTCCCATCTGTTATTGTTTTTGCCTGAAGGCCTGACTGCCTCCCAACTCCCTATAAACAAAAGGGTATTTTATTGACCAATTCATTTTCAATGAGATTTTAAAAGGCATTAAGCAATCAATTCTCAAATAGTGTCCACTTTGGGTCTCTCATTCACTCTCTTGCCTGAGAAAAAACCGAAAGCAATAGGTTTTTTGTTTGTTTGTTTGTTTGAGTCATAGTCCCACTCTGTCATCCTGGCTAGAGTGCCATGGCGTCAGCCTAGCTCACAGCAACCTCAAACTCCTGGGCTCAAGCAATCCTTCTGCCTCAGCCTCCCGAATAGCTGGGACTACAGCCATGCCCAGCTAATTTCTTCTATATATTTTTTTAGTTGTCCAGCTAATTTCTTTCTATTTTTTAGTAGACACGGGTCTCGCTCTTGCTTAGGCTGGTCTCGAACTCCTGAGCTCAAACAATCTGCCCGCCTCAGCCTCCCTGAGTGCTAGGATTATAGGCATGAGCCACCGCGCCCAGCCTGAAAGCAATAGTTATGTAAAAAAAAATTCACTCAAAGAGTGAAGTGTTGCTTCATGTGTTGATATTTAACACTATCACCAATCAAGTATAAGATTCTTGAATAATGTATCCCATACTGGAAGGTTTTGCTTTTTGTTTAACTTCCTTCCCCCCCCCCCCCCCCCCGTTTCCCTTTTTGGGAACAATATTTTAAATTTTAAAACGATTAAGTTTTATTTACTCTTATATATGTTGCCATGAATTCCTTGGAGAAAACCTAATGCAAAATCTCACAAAGAAATTAAAATGTTTACAGTGGTAGTTACAGAGGCAAAAGAATAACTTGCTCAAATACTACTGTTTCTTTTAGCTTATATCTTCCTTTCAATGACAATGATATTTTGACAGTCAGGGTCTTTTATTGTAAGCACCTGAGAGTAAACTTTGTATTGTTAAATTTCATTTCTCTTTGCTGTAAAATGCTTTATGAAAGAAAATAATGGTTTTTATTTTTCATTACCTTTCTAGTTCACCTCGAGGTATCTGAATGATAAAAGATACTTAATCACTTATTAAAGATTAACTTCAAATTCTAATTCCTGTATGTTTCCACAAAAATACATCATATTCTTGAATTTTACTGCTATGTAATATTGCTACCATATTATCATAGTCTTCATTAATGCAAAATTGCCTTCACCCCCTCTCCATATTTCTTTTTGCTGGAGACTAATGTAAAATTGCAGTTCATTAATTACACCAGCATAAAAATCCTTGTTAATTTGATTACTTCATGCATTTATCTATGAACCTCCCCTTTCTTGATTTTTCTCCCCTGATCTAGTTATGTTTATTTCTTATTGCCCTCATTTATCTTATCATTTTTATGCAACTGAAATCAATTTTTTAAAGTAGAACTGGGTGTATCTGTACTTGAGATCATAAAAACCTGATGTGCTGCAGGTGCTTAGATCAGAAATAATCATATTCAGTAGCATCCGTAATATTCCAAGGTGTATTTAAGGACTGAGTGGAGTAAAAAGGAAGATTTCAGGATACGACATGTACCTAAAACTCAGACTGGAACCCAAATACCATGTTGACAACACAGACAGCCAAATCATCAAGAAAAAGGGGGAAAAAAATCAATAAACTGCCTATTCAGGCACACGAAGACCTTACAGCTAGAATATTGGACAGATATTTCCCTTTCAACTAGTTTTTGAGGTTTTTTATGTTTTTTGTTTTGTATTGTTTGGAGATTTGGCACTACTTTTATATATTAAATATTATATAAACCTCATATGAAGAGAAAGCCTTGCCTAGAGAATTGATGAATCAACGAATGATAAAACATTACAGTAAGATTCTTTACAAACCACGTTAGGTTATCTTACTGACATTATTAACTGCTCTATTTTACAAAACAATAACAAAATATTTTATGAAGTCTTTTAATGGGTTGTTTTAGGAAAATAAGAGATGACTGACATTACTCCTTAGGAATACTTTACCATCCCTAGCCAGACACTTTGACTTTTGGGGGTTCCCAGTAAATGGGTGACTATGACATGCATTGACACTTCCTCCTGACACTTCCGTTTCTTGGCAAACTTCCCCTCTCAAACCTTCTGCCCTTCCTACAAAGCCCCTGCCAATGACCCCCTATGAGAGAGTTATTTCTAGGTTTGGGGAAAATTAAAACTTTTCTAGGTAAATACTTTCTTTCTACCTTCATTTATTTCACCCCATTTTATTTTACAGGTAATATAGTTTTTTTTCTGAAAATGCATTAATAATAAAAGTCAAATGTGTCTGTCACTTCAAAGTCCACAAAATGATTTGTTTGAATTAATGACGCCAGCTAGCCTGAAGTAAATCTTCTCATTGTTTGAATAGCCCTCTTATGATTTGTTTACATTTACATTTTCACATAGGAAGTATCTTTCTGGATCTAGAAGATCCTCTAAATGGCTATAATCTATAGATGCCTTCTCTACTACATTTTCCCATCAAAACTAGGTTTAAATGAAGCTCCGGGCCACCTTTAGTGGACAAAATCACAGTTATGAAATTTAAGATCTATATCAACTTCCAAAGGGTATAGTAATGAGAAAAGAAAGTGTTACTGTGATGGTGGTTGTTGTTATTGTAAATAATAACTAACATTTACATAGCATTTTGTAGTTTTGAATGTGCTGGCATGCCAATTGCCTTACTAAATGAGACAAATGAGGAAATTCACAGTTCATAATTTCAACTCATGAATGAGATAGTTTAATTTTTTCCTTCTCATTACCAGACCTGAGGAGCATGTCTATCAGGTTCACGTTCATTATCTGTGAGGATTTCAAATGCCGCTGAAACGGGTTACTGAAGTGAAGAAGAATGACGTACTGTCAAGCTGTGGGATTAGAAAATAGAAAATGATTTTGGCAACATTTTAAGTCTCGAGAAATTGCAGGACAGCAATAGATATACTAAAGAAAGAAGGTAGAATACAATTAACCCTTATAAAGCAAATAAATAGCATTAGTGCATTAGAATAATAAATTAAAGTATTTATACCCCTTTAGAAATTGCATGGTAGAGAAACGTGTCTTGAAAGCATTTACATAGATATAAGGATTTGATCTGAGCTCCTTAAGGGAAAGGAGCTCAAGTCAGATACATGATGGAAGAAATCACTTTGTCTACCAATACCAGCTAAAGTTAATTTGGTGCTTCCTGTTAAATAAAGCCCATCGTTATATATTTTCTCCCTCTCTAATTTAAAATATCTGCTATCTCACCGTACAATTAAAATTTATTATATTATTCCAGTATCAATAACTGAGAGATAAATCTTTATGTAACTGGAAAATGCGACATCCTCCTCGAATCTTCCACACCCCCTCCAACCCCAAACCCAGGTGATCGAAGAATGTGAGATGGAGATCTTGGAATTCTGAGATAAGTTCTCAGAATATGCAAAAAGTCTGCTGAATGTGGAGGTAGGGACCAGAGAGAACTGAGTAGCTAAGAAAATGGAGGATTGTTTTCGTTTGCTTTTGCCTCTGAGTGAGGTAAAGAAGGGAAGGAACAGGGAAGAAAAGAGAAAGGGGGCGAACAGCAGCAGAAAGAGGTAAGAAGGAAGTGGAATAGAATGGTGGGAAGCTAACGTGTGAGTCTGGAAATGTCTAAACAGATTTTAAGAAAACGCTATTTCACATTTAGTTTGTTTTGCAGCAGCGTATTTTCCAAGCCCCCAACTTTTAGTGATCTGTTATACACACAAAGGTTTCCCACGTGCTCATCTGAGTATGCGTGCTGTGTGTACAGGATGTCTACAAAATAAGAAAAAGCGACAGTTAGAAACCGACAGATGCATGTATTTTAAAAGAATAATTTAGAACATGAGTAACAGTAAGTATGCCAAAGAAAAACTGCAAAAGTCACAAAGTTAAATATTATGTAATTTAATGCTCTCCGGGTGCTGGCCCCCTACGGAAAAGAGCAGCATTAGACTTCGAGTTTCTAAGGGAAAACCAGATTATCATGACAGGGTAACCCTCCCTGTTGAATACTAGATAAGATTGGCTGATAAGCCAGGGTTAAAATGTTTTGCACTTTCAATACCCTCACCAGAATTTGCCAGAATTTCTCTGCATTCACAAGGGCCAGGGTTTGGGGCTGTGGGCGGGTGGGGGGAGTGCCTGTCTCAGGCTGAGGCAAGTAGGCTGGCTAAGTTTCCAGGATTACTTCCGGCAAACAAGCGTCACTTTTAGTGATTTACTTCAGTGTCGCTGTTGATCCAGACATGGAATCCAGCTTTTTTCTTCCATGTTCTTAAATACAGTGAGGCACTAACTAATAAAAAGTGGCCAGTTCTGAGTAGTCTTTACGTGGTACTTAGAAATGCATTTTCACTAAAAAGGCCTAAAAAAGCCAAATAGATCATTGTTTAATGATAGGATTTCTTCCACTTTGACAGCTGTAGAGTAGAATGAGAATAAAGAGAAGGGAATTTACAAAGCTGAAAACTATTTTATCTATTTATAATACCAACCCCATTGATAGTCAAATAAGTTTTTGATTCTTATCCACATGACTTGTCACTAGATTTCTATCAATAAAGAAAAATATTAGGCCGGGCGCGGTGGCTCACGCCTGTAATCCTAGCACTCTGGGAGGCCGAGGTGGGCGGATCGTTTGAGCTCAGGAGTTCGAGACCAGCCTGAGCAAGAGCGAGACCCCATCTCTACTAAAAATAGAAAGAAATTATATGGACAGCTAAAAATATATATAGAAAAAATTAGCCGGGCATGGTGGTGCATGCCTGTAGTCCCAACTACTCGGGAGGCTGAGACAGGAGGATCCCTTGAGCTCAGGAGTTTGAGGTTGCTGTGAGCTAGGCTGACGCCATGGCACTCACTCTAGCCTGGGCAACAAAGTGAGACTCTGTCTCAAAAAAAAAAAAAAAGAAAAAGAAAAATATTAAACACGTGTTATAGGCCGGGCGAGGTGGCTCACGCCTGTAATCCCAGCACTCTGGGAGGCCGAGGTGGGAGGATTGCTCGAGGTCAGGAGTTCGAGACCAACCTGAGCAAGAGTGAGACCCCGTCTCTACTAAAAAATAGAAAGAAATGATTTGGACAGCTAAAAATATATATATAGAAAAAATTAGCCGGGCATGGTGGCACATGCCTGTAGTCCCAGCTACTCGGGAGGCTGAGGCAGGAGGATCACTTGAGCCCAGGAGTTGGAGGTTGCTGTGAGCTAGGCTGACGCCACGGCACTCTAGCCCGGGTGACAGAGTGAGACTCTGTCTCAAAAAAAAAAAAAAAACATGTATTATAACTTTTTTGTTCTATCCATGGATTTGGGAATCATTACCTGTGAGTTACTCTAAATGTAGATTTTTAAAACAAACAAAAGCCTATGGATAGTCTCTTGACTATTATTTATTTCTAATTTTATTCTGTATCGAGAGGAGTTGGGTTGTAGAGGGAGGACTCCTCTAGCTAGTTCGAAAATAAGAGGACTTTTTCCTGGCTATTAAATGGCTCATAAAATTTTGGGGAATGTTAAAAGAAACTGCCTCATGACTGAACTTTGAGCAATGAGTCCTAAAGTCAGACAGCTTCCAGGGAAGGGTCCTAAAGCCCCACAGTAGAACTGGACCACTCAGGAGTCTGCTGACCCAGAAATTATGGGAACCTGTGGAATCTGGAAGTTGACTGGTAAATAAGAAGCTATTGCTAACAGCTTCTGGCTCCAAAACACACCGCTATTACTACAATAGGCACAAATGAAATGAATGCTTTCTGCTTGGTTCCTCTTCATATATGTCTCTCTTCCAATTCCAGGTGAGGACGGTGCATCTCTTCGGTGCAAATTAAATCATGGAGGGAAACCTCAGGGAGTCTGATAAATGTGGTCTTTACTTTCCAGCTTCTGCACACTTGAAAGAGGATGGAATGCATTTTTGAGTAAGCCACTTCATGCTATTGGCTACATATTCGTCATGATTGTGGCCTCAGGGAGTTAATTCAGTAATATATTCTATTAATTAAAATATTTAGAATAACCAGTATTTATGAATAAAACATGAGAATAAAATTTTAAAATCCTTACTAATATAGGAAAGAATAGCATGCATACTTGTATACCATAGATTTATAGTTCTCAATTAGTACTGCACACCCTCTACAGGGACATCTGAATATATGTGGGGATGTTGTTGGTATCACAATGACTGCTGAATGCTATGAGGAGTTAGGGGACAAGGGCCAGAAATAGTAAATTCTTCAGTAAATGGGACACAAGATAAAATTTACACAATGAAGAATTGTCTCACTGCAAATATAGCACCCCTATTGAGAGCTATTAACATAGGTAATCTCTAAATAATTTCAATAACTCACATTCTCATCAGAAAAATGTACTGAAATAAATCGTCTATTTTGTTTTTTATACTCTTTTAATGGAAGGGCACATACCCAGATGAAAGTTAATATGGAAATAGGTTAAAAAGGAGGAGGAACTAAAGAGATTACTATTTTATGAACAAAAGAAACATTTGACTTTACTATGTAGTGGTTTTCGAAGTATGTTCAGCCAACCAGCAGCATGAGCATCATCTGGGGACTTGTTAGAAATGCAAACTCTCTGGTAGGACATCAGACTTATTGCATCAGGGACTCTGGCTTTGTGCCCAGGTGGTTGTGATATACTTTAAGTTTCGACGCCTGCTGGTTTTGATGTACTTTTAGTGTTGATGACTGCTGGAATAAAAAGCATCAAGGAGTGAGTGTTGTAAAAGTTTGGTGTCATTAGGGAATTCAAGTCTTCATCTGTGAAGAGTGTGTTCAAAGGAAAGGAACATTTTGTATGAAATTAGCCTGCACTGAGAAGATCTTTGGTCCCTCTAATAATTATTCCTCCTAGGCATGCTGGCCAAGGAGATTTGGGGAAGAATAGATTTAAGACATAAGCCACACTAGGGAAATGCAACAGAGTAAATCAGAAATGGAGTGAATTGGTTTTCCATGTCTGCTGTAAAAAAATAATCACAACCTTAAGGGTACAACTTAATTATCTCACAGTTTCTGTAGATCAGAAGTCTAACAATAGGTCTCACCAGGCTAAAATCAAGGTGTCATTAGGGCTACATTCCTTATGGGAGGCTCTGGAGAGGAATCTATTAATACTTGTAAGCTCATTCATGTTTTTAGCCAAATTTATTTCCTTAAGGGTGTAGGACTGAGATCTCCATTTCCCTGCTAGCGTCAGTAGTAAGGCACCCTTGACTCCTAGAGGCCTCTCTCTAGCTCATGAATACAGCCCCCCACAATAAATCCTTCTCACACTCAGAATCTCTGACTTCTCCTGTCTTTCTTCCTACTCTGTCTTCCACTATATCTGTCTGGCTTCACTCACAGGAAGTTCTCTGCTTTTAAAAGATCCTGTGATTAGACTGGGCTGACCTGAATAATCCAGGTTAATCTTCCTAAAGTCCGTAACTTTAATTACATCTGCAAAAATCCCTTTTACCATGTAATATAATATATTCACAGGTTCCAGGGATTAGGGCATGAACGTCTTTGAAGAGCCATGATTTAGCCTATCATATTAAGGTATGAATTAATATATTCATACCTTCACTCACAGCATGAACTGCTTGGCTCTGAACTGTAAAACAATGAAGGCTGTAATTCCTCACTTCAAACATATTATAAGCAGATGAAGGAGTCAGAGAGAGGCACCATATCTTACTTATGAACTCACCAGTAATAGTAATTTCTAAATGTCCTATAAGATTTTTGTTGATATTTAATATTATATTAAATCATAACAAGAATCTCAGGCTCTAGAACTTTAACAGCAAGTATTCACCTCTTGGAAAATGTATCTACTCATTTGGGAGGACGCTTGGTAGAAGTTTAGTCTCCAGGCCAGATAGCAGCAGAGGACAAGGATTCCCAATGATTAAGCCAAAATGGGAGTCCAGATCCTCAAAGGGGACTAGTATCATGAGTGAAACTAGCGAGAACCTGGAAAGAGAGACTCATGTAGGAACATAGTGAAAGAACTCAATCAATTACAGTAGAAAAAAGGATGAGGACACCAGGATTTGGGGGACCCATGCACAGGGATTTCCCTTCTGTGGTTCTGAGTGCTGAGTCTGACTGGTTGCAAGCAGAGTTGGGGAAACAACCTGGGAGGACACTGGTCCTCACTGGGATGCTGAAAACCCTGTGTGTTTAGTAGCAATGGAAGCCTGGATGTCAGTACTTGCCACAGTGGCTCTACAGCAGGAGAGGACTAGTCCTGGGTGCTCTGTCAGGAGGCCATGACCTCACAGGACATGACAGTCCTTGGTTATTCTCTCTCTGTGTGAGTTTGGCAATTCTCTGTCAACCTTAAAGTTTTTCTCCGTATTTTAGATAAAAGGTGTAAAGATGAGTAAAACAGTATGACAGGTGGTAATGAAGACTAAGAATTTAAGGTCTGGGATACAGAAGATATATTTGGAAACTATATTATGTCACCTGGGACAACACCAAAATTGTTGAATTCAGTTTTCTTGTTTGTGGGCTTAAATATATTATATTGACTCATTTTCCTTCCTTTCCTCCTAAAGCATGTTAATAGGGGTTGCATTCAGACTTTTTACAATAATACATTAGAGAAGAAATTATGAGAATAGGAATCTTTAAATGTTTTTAATATTTAGTAAATAGAACAAAGTAAATAGAAGATATATATGCCAAACCCCAGCTCCACCCACAAAATGGGACATTACATAGGCAAACAAATAGAAATTGCCATTGTGTAAGTCCTAGACTCCAAATCTACCTCTCTCATTAAAGTAAAAACACAACAGAAAGAGATAAAAGATTTATCATATTCATATAGGCAAATCTTTACTATTAATATAAAATAAGAGAAATGAGAGAACCAAAGCAGACCTTTTAGGAGAGCCTCTGATTCAGGAAACAGCACCCAGAACCTTCTGAGAAATAAACGTAAAAGAGATCAGGTGATCGGGAAGCCCATAATGTTCTGAGTGTTCGGAGGAATTGCCTTTAAGATTTTTAAAAGTCACAGTTATCAGTTTTGAGGCTTTTTCCCTAACGAATGAGCTTGACTTTTAAAGAGCCACTGGCATGTATGTATATGGTTTATGGCTTCTACTTCAATTTTTTTTTTATTAAAAATGCCCTGGGAAAAGCAGTGAGGAGCTTGTACCAATCTATAATAAATGGACTCGAGTAACCGAAAATCACCCGTCAGTAGGGCATTATCTAACCCTAAAGCTGAGGCTCCAATTCCCTCTGCCTTTGGGGGTCAGATCTCACCTCCAATTGTATTCATGGCTGCCATGCATGATGCAGGGCCAATAATATCTGGCTGTTCTGATGCTCTATTTAATTGTGTATGTTCACATTATGGCTTTATTGCCGGTTGGATTCTGAACCTTTATGATATTATTGGGGAGGGGAGCATAAGATCATAGATAAAAGAGACAGGGTTTTATGCCTGGGTCTTTGCCTCATTCCAGATGTGACCTTGCATAAATTAATCACCTTTCCTCTGATGTAGCTAGAACTGCAACCTGTACTGGTTTGTGGCAAAGCTAACCGTGGGTGATTTCAACATAAAGTGTAGGGTGCATATAATGGGTTGTATTTTCCTGTAAATCTTATCTAGATTAATTTTTGCCTCCTAAGACCACAGAGAAGAGAAACTTCCAAAAATTCTTACAGAGCACTTGTGTTAAAAGTGTAATGTTGCTCTGGAAATGCTAACGAACGATAATAACTATCAGAAAAGAGCTTCATTGAGGGACTAATAGCTCACTGCAGGCAAAACTGAGCACATTCTTTTAGTTGTGCTAATATTATACAGAAGAAATAAGCAAAATTTTTTAAGATGATAATGTTTTATTCAGCAGCCTCACTGGCATTATTCTCCCGGGTCTTCTCATCCGAGATTGCTTCTACTAATTGCTTTAACATTTTCCAACAAGTGCATTTCTCAGCCAAGAATGCCCAGCGTCCAAATTACTGGTGTTTCGGGCAGGTGGGGCACAGCTGCATGAGACATAAAATCACAGCTGGAATCTGCTCTACTTTGTCTAAATCTATATATTTTATCTTAAAGGAGGATTCTTTTTTTTTTTTGTTTTTTTTGTTTTTTTTTTTTTTGAGACAGAGTCTCACTCTGTTGCCCAGGCTAGAGTGAGTGCCGTGGCGTTAGCCTAGCTCACAGCAACCTCAAACTCCTGAGCTCAAGCGATCCTCCTGTCTCAGCCTCCCGAGTAGCTGGGACTACAGGCATGCACCACCATGCCCGGCTAATTTTTTCTATATATATTTTTAACTGTCCATATAACTTCTTTCTATTTTTAGTAGAGATGGGGTCTCACTCTTGCTCAGGCTGGTCTCGAACTCCTGAGCTCAAACGATCCGCCCACCTCGGCCTCCCAGAGTGCTAGGATTACAGGCGTGAGCCACCGCGCCCGGCCTAAGGAGGATTCTTAAACCTGAAAAGATGACCATACTAATGCTTTAGGAAAATTATCCAACATTTCCAACTTTTTCTACCCTTTTAAATGAATACCTAAAAAGTTATACTACAGTCTCACTATTACTAAGGGTTGGTGTTCCTTCTACAATGTACAAATTACAGGAATTTTACTTTTTTTAAAATTTATTTTAATTAGTTTATTTGATCACCCATCATAGACAATCTACCATTTGATAAACCTGAATGCTGTAATAGTGGCAAAGTAAGGTTATATGTTTCCACGTATTGTCTCTAATACAGCAAAGCCATGCCTGAATAACGTTTATTCTCAAAGGGGGGGTGAAAATTATTTAAAAAGCACATTTAATAAAAATAGTGTATAACTTTACTTCTTTTAGATTCATAAGAAAATTATACATACAAATAATAAATCAATTAAGCTATTTTATTAAGTAGTAACCTGATTTACAATAATTTTTTTGCCAAAAACACTTGGCTCGAGACTTATTCAAAAATCCCATTTTCCCAGGAGTTAAAGCAAAGGATCCAGACAGGCATGTTGATTTTATTTAGTTTTCAGACAGAGAAAAGTATTTATGAAAAGGAATTTAAGGAAAAGTTCTTTCTCTTGGCATTTGTCAGTTTCTTTGTTTATTCCAACTTGTTCTCTCTCCTTACTGGGGCTCTTTCTTTCACTGTCCTATTTTTCTACCAGAAAAGGCTCATGGAAAGGATAATTAACATTTTCAAGTGGATATAAAGCATTGGTTTCCTATTATATAAATAAAGGCATTCTAGTTCTAAAATTCTGTAAGTAAATGCTGTTATGTTTAATTCTACTCAATTCGAAGGCAGGAATAGAAAGAAAGGCCTTAACATGTTATTGAAGATCGTTGCTGCCAATAATCTATGGAAGAGATAAAATACTGTTTAAAATTTTTTAAAAGCAAATTTAGATATTTTAAAATATTAATGAGCACCCTTTACATGGTGCAGCCAATGAAAGTTTGTGAATCTGCTATTTACTCAATCTTCTCACTACCTTTCTATTACACATGATATACACATCTAGCGTTACTTGCCATTGCACTAACACTGATGAGAGGTGTCGGTTATTTACAATTAAACTCTTTCTTCATTATAAAAGGCAAAGGTCCATCTCTCAATCTTTCCCTCTCTCTGTGTGTCTCTCTTTCTCTGCCTCTTAAATGACATTCGTCTTTTGCTTAATGGATTTCCTTGGAATATATCACTGTCATGGCTGGATGTTTGTGTTCCCCCAAAATTAAAATGTTGAAGCCCTAACTTCCCATGTTCTGTTATTTCAAGATGGTATGTTTGAGAAGTAATTAGGGTTAAATAAAGTCATAAGGGTGGGGCCCTTATGATAGGATTAGTGCACTTAGAAGCAGCACTAGAGAGCTTGTACAAAAGGCAGCAGTCTACAAGCCACGCTCTCACCAGGCCTGAGCATCATGGCACCCTGATCTTAGACTTCCCAGCCTACAAAACTGAGAAAATAAATTTCTTTTATTTAAGCCATACAGTCTATGGTATTGAGCTGACAAATACAATCACGACGTCCATTAAATACATGTGACAAGAACATACTAAATCGAAGCAGCTTTCTTTACCAAACCTCCCTGGCTAAAGTCACAATTCAATAACTCAGTGATTTCATTTTTCTGTGAATTTACTTAGCTATAATATTTTAACATGAGACAATGGTGTCTTGCAAATATTGCCAATTGTTTTAATAAAAAATATTCAGAAAGATGCAGACTCTTGCAAATGTATTCTAAAAAGTAGAAAAGGGAAAAATTTCTAAAGAAGTTGGTGGTAAGAAAATCTAGAACTGGAAATTTGCTTCTTGTTTCTAGACTATAAAAGATACCATGCAAAACTCTGCTTTTTCTTTTTTTAAAAAAAAAACTATGCCTGTATTCTTTTTATTAGTGCTATAAAACTGTTCATTACTTTGCAAATTGACTATACTGTTCATTACTAAGTGAAATAATAAATAGAAACAATGAAAAGAACAAGTTGCCTAATAAGGATAATTTATTTGCATCTAGAGAATTTATTATGCTTTCAAGCATTGCTATTCTTGTTGAGCAGCATTTACCTCCTTGTAGCTGAGACAAGCTTACAATTTTTTAATTAGAGGAAACTAGCAATTTTACCATTTCAGCTAGATTATAATATTTAATCTTGTTTTTTCTGCCACAAAGCTCTAGCTCCTAGTCTGTTATATCTATCATTGGAATGGTCATGTAATGGGCAAAAAATAAACATGTTTTCATATATGTGCAACTCTGTGTAAATTTTTTTTTACAGTGTTGCAATGAATCTCATGTTAGCGTCTAAAAGAAATTTAACTAGGCTAGTTGAATACACAGAGCAGATTAGGATGGACCTCATTTATTTAACATAGGCATGAAAAATTGAAAATGTCTTTTAAATTACCCAATACAGAACGAAAGAACATATTACTAGGAAATTTTTAATATGATATATAACCCATTGACATTTTAGTTAATATTAAGTCTGTATGTCATAGATAGGCACATCATAAATGAACACAGGTTAAAATAGAATGTTGGCTATTAGCAAATGCTATGAAAAATAAATACCAGTTTATTAATTATAATTCAATGTAAATAATTTAATTCTAAAACCTAAATATGTTTGATTTATTAAACTACATGTTTTCATAGAAAACCTTTTATCAAGTCTGTGTCCCAATAAACATGCAATTTCTCAATAATTTGATCATGAGAAATACAAAAATTTTCTTTTGTTAATATTATTGCTTCTAATATAGCATGATTTAATAAATACAGAGATAAAATAATTGCTATTGTCTTGGCCTTCATTAAAGGTAAAATTACAGCAAAATTTAGACTTCTGAAAAAGGAAGAGCTGTAAATTGATGGAATTCTGGATTATGAGAAATAATTTAAAGGATTACAGTTTTATTATGTTCACATAGATATCAAAAGTAGGTTAACAAAGTGATATCAAATAAATGACCTGAGAAGAACTGACAATAGATAAAAGAGAATGATTTATACAGTTTCTGATTTATCATTGCTTATTAATTATTAATGCTATCTTTAGATTTTATTCTCTTAACTAGTTTAGACACGCTCCTTGCAAACACTATTATCAAGGCTTAATTTTTTTAAGCTATCTGTATAGCCAGGGGTTAGAAAGTTCTAAGGGAAGAAAATGAGACTCTTTAAATTCCACCCTCAAAACCAGCTTCTTCTGACAGCATAAATGAGAACATGTTATTCTTGTTTTCCCTAGGAATAAAAGAAATTTTCTGGTAACTGATGTAGGAGCTTACAAGGCATATATATACTTGATATAAGTAAAAGCTATAATCCAGATAATATGTACAATTTCCAGTAAAGACCTAGGAAACTTATTGTGGCTAATCTAAATATTGCCTAGAATATATAAATGACATTTAACTTAACACCATGCTTTGTAATCTTTTTTTTAAATTTTGAGATTGACACAAGGAGATCTATACAAGGCTTAACACTGTCTAGTACCTATTTTCTCCCTAAGACTTAAGTAAAAGGTGCATTCATTCATTAGTTTAATAAAAATGTAATGAAAGCCGACTTTGTGTCAGGCACTAAGCTAAGTGCTGAGTATACAATTCAAAATAGACACAGTCCTCATCCTCGTGGTACATAGACTTAAATAGAAAAGCTGGATACTAAACAACTTACAATGCAAATAACTCATCACAATTGTTGCAATGCTATGAAAGAAAAAATAAAGAATGAGAAAAATGTTGGGGAAATGATTGACAGAGTGGGCAGAACCGGTTCCTGGAGGACTTTGCCATGATCTTGACCCTTTACCCAATTTATGGCCACACTTCATACCACCACTAACTGGTGCCTCTCCTCTCTGTCCAGATTTCTTCCTTCTTCCTAAACTTCACCCAAGTTCTTATTCGAACCCTGAACCTCTCTCTTGCCTGGCATATTGCCATGGCCTCCAAACTGCCCTTCCATTTTCCACTTTTTATCCTTATACCATCTGTTCTTCACACAACAGCCAGGTCACCTTAGTTCCTTGATTAAAATCCCTGAGGAGCTTTCTGTTAAATTCTGAGTCAATCTTTGTCTCAAACAATTTTCAACAAATGTTATCTTTGCTTGTCTTGGTTTGTTTTATGCTGGCCTTTGAAAATTCACAATAGTTTAAAAACTATGAAAGGGTATTATGTATGGGACAAATTATTATTATATGCTTGTCTTTTTGAAAAAAGCTCTCAAATGAACAATATTTTTAAAGAAAACAGCAAAAGAAAAAAGAAAGTTTATTTTAAGCCAGAAAAAAATAAACACTTTATATGAACCACCTGGTTAAACAACAGCTGTAACAATAGCAGGGAAATAAAAGTAAAAACTTTGTTCTATTGAACTTCACATTCTATTATTCCAAGTTAGTATTTGCGCTGACGCCCTGAAGTACAGACCTCTGAGCTCCTGGTTTGAGAGAAGGTACCCTCAGCACTTCACAGATCCATGGTGAGGTGCTCATTCAATGATAAGAAGTGAACACATCTATTCCACCTTCTTGTTTCATAAAAGAAGACAAACTATCTCTTTGCTGTGACTTGAACTGTGAAAGGGAATCTCATTTGCTTAAATATATCTCTCTCAAGAACAAACTAAATGCCAGAATACCAAAAAGTAGAGAAAAAGGATGCATTCATTGGATTTCTGAAGATTTTGTTTTATTATTAAGAGTCATTGGTTAATATAGAGATGTCTTTTAGGAAATAAAATACCTTAATCTTCCATCATCCAGTGTGTGTGTGTGTGTGTGTGTGTGTGTGTGTGTTGTTACAATTCTGCATTCTGTAAAAATGATACACATGTTCAATATCTGAAGGAGAGAGTACCTGGAAGGAGGATAAGGAATATAGTTTCTATAAGTTGAGGATCTTACAGAATCTTAATGAGGTGGTCATTAGAGGTACACATTTCCTGCCCTCCACTTCCTGGACACCCTGTAGAGTTGCATTTCTTGTGCCCCTAATAGTTGGGCAAACCCAATGATCAGTTCTAGCCAAAGAATGTGAATGAAAATAATGCATGCCACTGTTGTTCCATGAAAGGCCCTCTGTTGTCCTTTTTCCCTCTGACATGGTCATGTGATGTCCAGCAGGTGGCTGCTCTGACTCTGCTCTGGGTCTCCCAGATCATTCTCCAAGGACATACACCTTGGAAGAAAAATAAACCTTTTTGGTTTAAGCCATTATGATTTTGAGTTTATTATGCAAAATAACCTAGCCCAACCTTATTAATATATCTAATCACACTTTAATAATTTCACAATCTTGCTTAGGGCCTGACTTATCTATAAGCCATGAATATTTAGTCAAACTGTGTATGTTTTATTTCATATGGAAATATAAAATGATGAAGCCACTTTATACACGTATATTCCTTAATAATTTTCAAAATATTTTACATGAATTATCTGATTTATTTTATAAAACAAGCTTCCTAGAAAACCTGAGTACATTTTATTACTATCACTGTTGATGACCAAGTAATCAAGGTTAAGAATGGTCAAGTAGTTTGTTATTTAGTAGTTGAGCCAAGACTTAAATACTCGGGTGTATGATAATTTGTTCTTCATTTCCCTCTACCACTCTTCTTTTCCCAAATCATCATAGACATTCTGAATACTCAAAAGGTCTAAGCCGTGTGCAATGAGAAAGTTAACAGGCCACTCCTATAATGGGAAGTAACAGAAACTAAAAGAGAAATGTCCTCCATCAGAATGAAACCCATGACCACGGAGGACCTTAATTACAGAGCTTTGCTAAGAGAGCCAGGATCCCTACACGTATTAAAGATACATAGCCATTGATTTTGTGCAAGAGAAAACTAGTAACAAATTATGCATATGTTTAATAACCTTTTATCAAAGAATTATGGAAAAACCATCAATAATGTTAGATATTCACCAAAAAATAGTGCTATATATTTTCTTGAAATTAAGAATATGGAAACCAGTGTACTGCAATGAAATCGAGGTACCTGGTTTTATAATTTTTATTGGGAGTCATTGAAATAACTAATATTTATAAACATTCTCTATATTTCTGGGAATCTTAAGAGGATTCTTGGAAAATAGTAAATAATTCTTGAACACTAGTAAATAATTGCCAAATAGAATGCAGGTGGGATGAAGAAAGCAATAGGAAGAATTACAAAAGCACAATATAAGTATTTATTATTAAAAAGATTAAAAGAGGCAAAAGCATAAATATAATGAACTCCTGGGCATCCCTTAACATTTAAACTACTATCGATACTGTGTAAATTTTGCTTACATAAATGCTTAACACTTGGTGTTCTTAGGAAATGCTTCCTGGATTTGAAGAAAAATCTTCTATCTTTTGTCTTAAGAAGGAATCTGTCAAATGTTCTTAGAAATGCAGTGGCACTTCTGCAAGCAAACCTCCCCCATCTTCACATCTAGCCAAGTGTGAATCACAGAGCCTGCAAGTGTGACTTCCATCACAGTGGAAATAAGGAATAAATGAGGCTATTAAATGTAAACTCTCTTAAATGAACCACTTCAACATTCTCCTCTTCAAAGACAATCTTAGTTTTTGACACAGCCAAGCTTATTTTTATAAATGGCATTTCTTTGGGCTACCTCAATTTTAATATCAATTTAAGATTCAAGATAAACTAGTATCTCATTTGTCGTATTTTCGTAGTAAATATGAATTATGCACATGGACTATTTAAATATTGGTGTTTCTTCACAGAATTTAGAGTACAGTCTTGTACACAAAAGTTGCTCAAAAGCCTCTTTGATATAATTGTTCCATGCCATCAATTACCTAGGTATGTATGTATACAGAATAAGAAAATTTTCCATCTGAAGGGATTTAGAAATATTTTATTAATGTTAGAAACCTATACTCTTGAAATCAAGGAAAAGTTCTAGCCCTATGTCTGCACCTGTTCCTTTATGGATCAGAAAAGAAATAACTAATACTTTCAGGTTTCAGGAGATAAAGAATAGGATTTTCCCCATGTCAGCAGGAATAAGCTGTAAGAATCTGTAACTCTTATATTAGCTCTTTGTTCTGTTTCCCAGCTATTAAGGGCCCCTTCAGCACATCTGATTAGTTATATTTTTTAAAAGTCAGGCAATTTACACCTGTGATATCATAAATCCCTTGAGGCTAATGGGCCTGAAGTCCTTGGGATATTAAGGATTCTCTAGGGTAGGGGTCCCTAAACTATCATGAGTTGTGTAATTATTTCATTATATATTACAATGTAATAATAATAGAAATAAAGTGCACAATAAATGTAATGCACTTCAATCATCCTGAAACCATCCTCCCCCACCCCAGTCCATGGAAAAATTGTCTTCCATGAAAACAGTCCCTATTTCCCAAAAGGTTGGGGACCGCTGCTCTAGGATATGGGTAGGAAGGGGATTGAATGCAATCTGTATGGCCATAATTCAACACAGTTGCACTTTTTAGCAATGCTTAGGGTTTATGTGAGTGTTCCATTGAGGGGAATAGGTTCTCAAGTACATACATCAGTGAGAACTGGAGGCTCGTAGGGTGTGATTACAAAAGACAAAATTTCTGAAAGCTTTGCTTTGGCTAAATTTTCAGCCAACCTGAGTAGAGTTTTTATTTTATCCCATGAAAACAATTGGTGACCACCAATGGGAAAAGAGTCTTTGTGAGTATTAGCACATAGGCCATACAGAGATGTTTAAAGAAATGATCTTATGTACACCCATGTCCAATAAGAAGGCTAGTTTATGTCACAGTGTCAACAGTTGAGGAGGAAATCCGGAAGAAGACTGTGGCATGGGACTGATAGAGAGTATTAGAACACTGAGTAAAAAGAAAGTGTCTCTGTGAGTTAAAAAAAAAAAAAAAAATCTAGTTGATTCAAGTAACGGA
This sequence comes from Eulemur rufifrons, assembly GCF_041146395.1. Classification (NCBI taxonomy): domain Eukaryota; kingdom Metazoa; phylum Chordata; class Mammalia; order Primates; family Lemuridae; genus Eulemur; species Eulemur rufifrons. The sequence goes on along the minus strand of NC_090995.1, from coordinate 9,358,861 downwards.
ATACCCTCATTCTTTTTAATTTAATGGCTCTAACGCATTTATTTCCATGGTTTACCAGTGTGTTGAAGAATGCTGAAGAGAACATAAAAATCACAACAAATATTTCAGAAGTTGTTGTTATGTTTCACAGACATGCAGAGAAGGAATTTGAAATAACAACTAGTTTCTCAAACTTTTAATTTATCCTTCTTCCTAGGAGGTGATTAACACCTTAAGTATAGCAATAAAATACGGATAGAATAAAAAGGTAGATTCTTAGTTTTTATTCTTCTCACAGTAGATGCGGGTTTTGTTTTCCTTTGTTTATAGAGTTATTAAAAGCAATAAAATATCATCAGCATCCATTGTGTTCATCACTGGCAAAGCTACCATAAACTTTACCTTAATTAAAAAGCAGTTGCTCGATTTTCTATGTCAGTGAACAAAAACGCCCAGATAATGAAATTTATGTTTAATCTATCCTTCTAGATTATATGGTATCTCAGTCATAAGGGAAGCAAAGAGCGGTGGATAAGGAATAAGAAGATCTGGGTTTCAATTCTTTTCTGCCACTTCCCCTATTACTGGGACCTTGGGCAATGTAGAATCAAGGCTCTTTGCCCGCAGTGTCAGAATAAAGGTCTTTTCTGGTTCTATGAACTACTAAGATGCTAACCAAGTGACTATGAATATTTTAACCTATGCCATGGAAGAGAAATGACAGGAAGTTATGGGTCCTTATACAGGAAGATGTAACAGACAGCAGGGTTAAAAAGAGACATGCTTGTATGTGTTACATCCCACGTAGATGAAGACATGGGCTTAAAAATTCCACCCTCTCTTTCTTTACTCATTTAGAATTTGAACTTATCCCTGAATCGTGTGGTTTCAGAGCCAGTTACTTGAAAGAAATTACAGAAACGGCAAATCTTTGAGACCCAGATTATCTAGTTACGTAGCATCTTTTAGAGTTTTGGAGTGAGGAGAAGTGAAGCATTTTGTATGCTACCACTTAGGTTCACCCTCATAGAGGTATAACTCTTCCTCCTGGGAAGTAATTTGGCATCTAGAGTTAGGAGAAAAGGAATATGAAGTTTATTTGTGTTCCGTTTACTATAGGGAGGACAAGGATTTTTCGATGCAAAGTGATGTTGTTCATGTGCCCCTTCCCTGCTGTCCTCCCCTTGTAATAATCCCAACCTGCTCAGATCGTCAAGAAAATAAAGCTACGATTTGGATTGAAAAGTTTGGAGAATGCCAGACAACTGTAATTTTTCAGAATAACTGTTACTTCTGTATACAACTCTTTCTCCTTTGAGAAAGGAATGAAATAATTTTGGTTCCTTGTGTCTTTATTGCATTGATGATCACATCTTGGACAAAGATCTTGAGACCAAGAAATGAAACGAATGAAAATAAGGTACCAGAATTGACATTTAGAGCCATAGGAATACATTTTTCTTTGTTTTTTTTTTTTTTTTTTTTTGAAAAGGCAAATTTTTTTTGATGCTCAGCGACATTGATCAGTCTGAGTTATAACCATTTTATTTATAATTAGATGAACTAACATCTATTCAGTATTTGTGTCAAGAAACAGTAGCTTCATTAAATCCTCATAACAACTCTATGAAGCAGTTATTACCACTACCCCTGATTTTTGAAATGAAGAAATGGAGAAAGGTTAAATCACTCATCAAAGGTCACAGAGTTAAAATATGCTGTAGGGAGGTGGGTAGGACAAAAATCTCTATCAGATGCCAATGCCTCCCACAATTTCATACCAATCTGCTTCCTATCAAGCTGCCTTCCAGGAGTTGATACAAAATTTTTAACATCATGTTTCATGTTTACTTATCCCCACATTTATATTGATATTTGAAAATAAAAAAATACCCATTATACCCATTCTGCCAATGGGTATAACTGTTAGGATAATAGAAGTTATGGTGAGGCACTCGCAGCATAATCACAAATAAGATTGACCCAAGAAGAGTTCAATTCAGAAAATTCAAATAAAACTGCTATATTAGCCATCTGCATTCTTGAAAAATCAAGATGGCATTCTTAAAAGTGTGAGTTTATGTTATAAAGACAGATCTGAGGATCACCGCAGAGACGATACCGTTTGTGTGCATCATCTGCCACACGGAGACGTAAATGGTTGATCCTATTTGGAGAAAGATTGTGGGAACAGAATAGGGGTGCTAAAGCCATGGGAGCAAAAGAAATAGACAATCTCAAAAACAAACCTCAGCATAGCATCTACTCACTGCCCTGGGAGGAATGAATCTTTGCTAAGCGGATTCAAGTGTGAGGGTTTTCTTGGCAAGTATCTCTCTCTCATAAATGAAAACAACTCAAGCTACCTTAGTTAAAAGTCACTTAAGACAAACTGATTTATTCAGATGCCAAGCTCACTGCTGTGGTTGGCCAATTTAAGTATTCTGGTCAGCTTGATGGCTATAAAGTAGTGGATTAATGCCCTGGTTTACATACCAATCTCTGTATGCTAGTGAATATAGGTCTATTTCTATAAATTAGAGAAAGAGAGTTCTTCTTTCTCGTTCTGCAGGTCAAATCCTCAATATGGCAAACCCACCAGAGTTAAAGGCTAATTTCTGGGAACTTCTTGAACTTCCAGGCACCTATCTCCACAGTACCCTTCTTTCACCAGATTTTTCACATTTTTTAAAGATTTCTATAATTTGCACATGTCTTGATAGCTATATTATTGGTACAAAGTAACCATTTGGTAGAAGTTGCTTGCTAACATATTTTGAGCCCTTAACTCTTCCTTAAATCATCTATTCATTTGTTTTAAGAGCTTCTCTCTTAACATCCTCTAATCTCACCTGCCTGAGGCATGTAGTAACTAGGAAGAAAAGAATTCTGCAAAATTTTTGTTTACATATATTTCTAAGTAGGATGTATGCGCAGTGTGACGCAGAACAGAAAAAAAGATTTAGTGAATTTGAGACTTTCAAACTCACTTTATAATTCTGTTCATATTAATGATCATGACTCTTTACACTCTAGCCTGGGGAACAGAGTGAGACTCTGTCTCAAAAAAAAAAAAAAAAAAATGGTATGGTAGAAATATAAGTTTGGTAACTACTATCTTTGAATGATGTAAAAACTCTAGGTATTGGGAGAAGCAGGACTCTGTTTAATTTACTTGTGTTTCTCCACACTGGAATTTACTCTTGTCTTATACACTAGCAATCTCTGTAGAGGAAGCTAAGCAAAGGCTTTGCAAACTGAAACCTACCTGGACAGGACTGAGAGCAGGGATCTTTGAGCACTCATGTCTTGTAGCTTTACTCTCCTGGTATACAGTTGTCTCCTCCTGCTGGCCTCTGCCACCCTCCCTTTCTCCATCCACTCCCCTCTCTTATGTGAGCCACAGATGGAAAAGGCATGGCTCACTAATGCTCTGCTCTCACTAGCTCATGTCTGCCACATTCAAAGGGACCCTTAGTTCTACCCTGCTAACAATGTGCTTCGTTTAAAGACTCCTGTGACTGGCGGTAGCCCACGGCTTCATCTCCCATTCCCCATAACCCTATTCCCTAGTTGTTGCTCAGTATTCAGTTAGGCAGTTCAACATAAATGTCAGTGTGCTCCTACAGGTACAGAATATGTTACGCCATTCCACAGTAAATGAGCCCCGGCTGTCCATTGGTAGCTATTTCCTTTTACCGAAGTGAAAAATAATACACACATATATACATGCAAAACTGTACCCTTGTGAAACCTCTGAAGGAAATACAAAGAGGAAGAGACATGAGAGTATTTCCAGAAGAGGCACTTGACGAAGAAGCAGAAGTATCAGCTCTACACAGTAAAATACTCAGGAGGAAGGAGGGTGGCTTATTTCAGAATCCTTCAAGCCATGGAATCCTCAATTAGTTGGTGATCAGTACAGAAATGACTAGAAATGCACTTGAGTTTGACTAAAATAGATTGCCTGAGAGAATCTGGAAGTTGAGAAGTTTCCTGCTAGGTAACACATCACAAGGCCCCTTGGACTTGGCCTGGCTTATTCGAGTCCATTGTAATCAGTAATTCTGTATTTTTTTTTTTTAAAAAAAGATGTCATTTGTCAAGTTACAAGTATTGGTCAAACCAAAGGCACACAAAAACTATTTATCAAAAGAAAACAGTTTTTGAATTTTCCTATCAGACGTCAAAACACAATTTACTAGAACACATTGAAGAACACAAGTATCTTAAAACATTTCTACCTTTTTTCAAGTTTAGCTATGTTATTGGACTTGTCATCACATTGGCTTTTTTTTTTTTTTTCACATTTCTGTCAGATGACTTCTCCTGCATGTCTCAAGAAGCCAGGTGACAACCAAAGAATAAAGAAGTGAGGGTGTTTGAAAGATAATCTAGACGTATTTTAACTCTTGAGTGGCTCTGTAACAGCAAAAGCAGAACAAAACAAAGAAGCATGCCGAATGTATAAAATGGTTTTAAAGTATCTTTTTTTCAATGATTTCATTTTAATCTCCTAACCCTGCAAGATTTTATTATTTTATTGTGCACAGGAAAAAACTAGACAAGAAAATAAAGAGGTTTGGCCACTGCCACAGCCCGCTCAGTAGATGAACAGACAAAGCCTAGAGAGAAACCAAATGTCTTGCAAGATACTAAGTCCTTTTTGTCTCCTCTTCTCTCCCTTGGATATAGAAAACCTGCAATTCCGGTAGCTGATCATAAAAGTGAAGAAGATAAGTTAATACAAGATGTTTTCTCAGTAAATAGAACTGTGTGCTCACATCACTAAAGATGAGGCTTTTCACAAAGAATGAAAGGTCTAAGTCTCTTAATGCCATCCGGAGGTTCAGATTAATTACCCTTTCAGTCAAGGTCACTGACAGTGTAAAGAATTTTCAGGCCCCCTAGAGCCAAGTGTTATCTTTCTCATACAGCAGCCATGGATGCTTAAGTAAATCAATACATGGCAATTAGCAGGTAATAGGCATGATTTTTAAGTAGAAATAAGATGTGATGATCTTGCTGTAGTACACATATGGCTAGCCATGAGTGAACCACTGCTGCTATCTTGCTGTTGTAATAAAATATCCATTTCAACATAGAGAGTAAAAGGGTTATCAAAAATAAAAAAAAAAAATCTGTACATGAAATTTCCAAATTCTGCTGGTTTTAAAAAATTATTTAAGGGGCATTTTATATATTCTTGGAACAGCATGCCTCTAGACAATGAGGATTTTCTAATAGTGTATTTTTTTTTATAATAGATTTCATTTTTTTAAGAAAAGTCTTCAGTTCACAGAAAGTACAGAGCTCCCATATGCTCTCTCCCTACACACACACACATACACACACACAGTTTCCCTACTATTAACATCTTGCATTAGTGCAGTATGCTTGTTACATTTGATGAATCAAAACTGATATGCTATTATTAACTAAAGTCCATGGTTTACATCAGGGTTCATTCTGTATTGTACAGTTTTATGAGTTTAGACAAATGCATAATGCCATACACCTGCCATTACACTGTCATTACAGAGAATACTTACACTGCCCTAAAAACTCCCTTTTGCCTCCACCCTAAATAAGTAATTCTATGATGTTGCATTTTTATGTATGAAACTCCGATGTGATTGTATTTTTGACCATAAAATTCTACTTTATGGGTATTTCAAGATTGATTTAGGAGCTAGAATAGCATGATTCTTCTTCTTAGAACACATTTAGCATTCGTTCATTATTCATCAATTTTATTAATTTTTTGTGGGTACCACTGTAACCAAGTAAGGATTTAAGACCTTATTCTTAACATTAAAAACGTGTAATTTAATTTAAATGAATAAATGAATGGATAAAAAGTTAAACACAAGGAATCACATGGCAGGCTGGAAGGCAGTAGGATTAAGTGCTCGATGAGTGACGCCATTGAAACTGGGGACGTGCTCCATGGTGCTTCATACACGAGGGCATAAGGTTAAGAGAAAGGCTAAGTGGATTAGGAGGGTTTTGGGAAGGAGTGGGATACAGGCAGGGTAAGAAAAGGAAGAACATTCGAGGCAGGTGGAAGAGCTGGTCAAGCACTCTAGGCAGGGGGAGTTTGTACGCTCAGCCTCTGTGCTCCTCTTGGAGCACAGGTAGTTTCTGAGGCTATGTTTGGTCCCATCTGCCCACATCGCTCACTGGGAACTTTAAGAACCTGGCAAAATAACATAAGGAGATGGTTAAAAGTCTGTATTGTGATCCCAGGACACAAGCTGCTTGTGTTCTGCCCCTTTATAAAATTACACTTCATGTGAGTGAGAGAAAGAGAGCCCCAAAGTTTGGCATTCGTCATCGTGCTGGGGCAGAGATTGTAGCTGTCTTTGCAGTGAAGTTGGAATAGAGTAGCAGAGACTGGGGAGAGATGACTATACACGTACTGTGTTTGCCTGAATCAGATGGAAAATGCTCATAGTTACTTAATGATTTCACTTACACTCAAAAATATAGTCTTCAGTATCTATCCCATTGCCTGGTCCTAGTTGGACAAAGGAAAAATCAATCGTCCAAAATTCTCTATGTCAACTTGTAGGAAATATTACAAATTATTACCATTTCTGAAATTCTTTGTATCTAAATCGAGATATCACAAACATAAAACATTTGTGGATGACCAGGTATCATAGAATCATTAAACCACGGAACATTAGAAAATAAGTAGAAAAGTACGTTAGTCTTGTTCCCTTTACCTACACATACAATTTGTTCTCTATCAGAGCACGTTCAAATAATTTTTTCAGAAATATAAGCATTCAGTATCAAATATTTACAAAATGTTAGTAACTAGGGATTAATTGAGTTCTACTGACATTACCACAGAAACTCAAAATCAGGTCAACCAAAAAAATTTAGTCATTATCACAATCCCTTTTTTTTTTTTTTTTTTTTTACATCTGATTAGAATATGACCAGGTCATAGACACTCAGGTATTTTTCAGCAAATACTATTTAAACATTTTGATCTGTGAAAATGCAAGATAAGCTCTTTTCTTTAATGTATTTTGATTTCTTTGAAGTGTTCATTTCTTAGGTAGAATACATTTCCTGGAAATACTTTTAAACCGTTCTTGAGGTAGAGTCCTTTGTTTTTCTATGGGGTGAGGACGTTGATTTATAGTCGTTTTCACACTGTCTCTTTAAATTTTTATATTCTCAACCTGCAAAGAATGAACTTTCAGCAAAAGCAAGTATGTCAGTAGGAAAACTCACAGTGATTGTTCTCTGCTGGAAGGATTAAATAAATGTAGACTTCCAAGCAGGCTTAGGCAGTGAACTGTAAAAGACAAGGAGAATGTGAGGGTAAAAAAATCTATCTTCCATCACCAACTGATTGTGTTGCCAATGGCATACTCTGGAGTAGCAATGAGATTAGCTTTCCCTTTCTCTGCCTCTCCAGTAGCTGAGAGTTGAAGGCTTCTGCACCAACACCTACTGACAAATAAAGGCACTGCTTACTGTTAGTAACAGGATAAGGCATGTAACCTAAGAGGCTGGCCACTGCCTGTTAGCTCTTCTAACTTGAGGGTTCCTTATAACTTGTAATACCTGCCTTGCGGGTTTCTCACTGAAAATCTAACAAGAGAATATTTATAGAATATTTATAGAAGTATTTTGTAAACACTATATAAATGTCAGTATGCATAACATTCTCCCAGGAAGTACATATATACATACACTGTAATCTAAATCAATTTTTTGATTTAGACATATATATACACATACATACCTACAGTGTAATGTAAATCAATTTTTTCTATTCACAGCAAAATCATTTTTAAGAACTGTTGTCTAATAATAAATAATTCTGTGAACCCATATTGTGCTTGTCCTCTTATGTCCTCTGAAAACATTTTATAATCAAATAAAATTAAAATTTGTCTTTAACACCCCAGTTCTTTAACTGAACTAAGCTCTTTAATAGGTTTATGCCTCATTCGTTTCTTAAAATAATCAAGAGACATAGGTATCATTATTTTAATTAACAAATGAGAAAACGAAATGCCAGAGGCTTTCTTTGAATTCTTAAAAATCATATTCCTGATTCAGACATGAGAGGAGAAACACAAAATGAAGGATACACACCTTTAGATTTATGATAGCTGAAATCATAAGCTGATGGTTGAGACAGGCATAAGAATTTAATTGACAGGTAGGTGTTTGTACCCTCATCTGTAGATGAGGAAATTGAAGGTAGGGCGTTACAGTAATTTGACCAAGTTGAAGATGAGAACAAAGACTTGCAATCAGATACGCTTGAGCTAGAGTTTGTGATATTTCCATTCATTTGTTTTTCGAAAATATTTCTAGAGCACCCTCTAAGATATAGAATTCCTGAACAAATTCCCATAGCTACTGCTACCATGAAGTTTACAGCTGAGGGAGAAACAGAAAATCTTGTAATCAAACAAGGAAATGAAACTGACTTATCATTCCAGTTTCAGCAAAATCCTTCTCTGGAGTAGCACCCTCTTCTCAATAGTCTGCATCACAACACCCTATTGTACTTTCCTCGTGGCACTTATTTTTTTGTTGAATTGCTTTTTTATATATTTATTACATATATTTCCACTAGAACAGAAGCCCCTGAGAGCAGGAATCTTATGTAATTGACAGTTGCTCCTCAGGGCCTGGAATTAGGTCTGTTTGTCCCATAATTTAATTACTCGTTAAATGTTTGTTGAAGGAAGAGAAGGAGGAAGAAGGACTCCTGAGGGGAAGTACAGAGTGCTATGAGAATGTATTTTACCTGATATGAGAAATTGGAGGTATTGGAAGAAGATTTGAATTGCACATCTGAAGAATGGATGAGGTTCTAAAGGAGTGTATGTGTGTGTGTGTGTGTGTGTATGTTTGTGTGTGTCTGCACACGCATGCATGTGTTGGGAAAGGGGGGGCAGCAACAAACTTCAGGTAGGGAGGAGTGTGTGCAAAGGCCTGTAGTAGGACAGGACATGCCAAATATGAAGAAAGGAGAGAAGGCAGCAGAAAGAGCCAGGGGCAGCTTAGTGCCACATGTGGCAGGCTTGTGCGAAAGGCTGAGTGTTAGGGAAAGCATTAGGGCAGAGCCCAAGTGTCCTCATGTCAGTCCTCTCTGCACAGGAGCCATAATAATGTCTAAATAATTACTAGAAAGGGTTACCTCCCTATGACCACAAATCTTACACTAATTTCTGAGCACTTTTACATTATGCAATAAATTCCTACAATAAACCTCAAATTCTAGATTATGTTTTGAACCATAAAGATAAGGAGATAGACATCCCCGCATGGCTTCCTTTTCATTTTTGAATCAAGAATAATATCCTGAAGAGTATAATTAACTATTTTCATTTGAATACATCTATCGGAACATTCTCAGGAGTTTCAAAGAATGCAGGAAAACTGGAAATAGGTAAATATTGGAATAAGAACATCCGGTACCTACAAGGTAAAAGTAGAATTGGATCTCATTATACAATATAAAAAGGATTACAAGACACACAGCACAAAGGAGGTCTGTGTCTTTTCTTTTGATGTGTCTGTGTAGTGAAACTGCAATTAGTGGTATTAGCAGTTGCATGTGTAGCTCAAAGGGGCTTGATGCAAGATTGCAGCAGGATACAAAATGGTACAAGCAAAATTCCATTCTCATTACCAACATATACTTTTATTGTATCCTGTAGATAGCATAATTTTTCTGTTATCAGAATTTCTCCAACCCATTACATCCCAAATGCAATTATAAATGAATTATAAATTCCCCCAAGCTGATAAAAAAATCAAATGTAGAAAACTGATTTGAAGTCAAGGAGGGGGTTAGACAGTAAATGGTGGTCAAGCTGTATGTGGAATTCATCTGCTTTTATGGTTCCAAGTGTGAACTACAATAAAATCTTAAGGCTCCCCCACCTACCGCTGACTGAATGGACCCCCTCTTGTCCAAGGGGATATCCTAAAACTAAATTGCTTGCCAGGAGGAGGAGGTCAGACATGCCTTATCATGCCCCCTCCCTTCTTGGAGACATCCTTTGTAACCCATTAGCAGGCCTAAGGGTAGGCCAGACAAACTTGCAGGTCTTCAATGTGCACAACACATGTATGTCCAGTGGCTTGTCTCAGTTAACAGAGCTGCTTATGTTAAAACATTCCAAGCCTTTAGACAAAGGTTCATGTCTTCAACCAATTACTAGTCAAAGAATCTTTAAACCCACAAATAACTTGTAAGCCCCTGCTTCAAGATGGCCCATCTTTTGGGGCCAAACCCATGTATGCCTTCCATGTATTGATTTATGATTTTACCTGTAATTCCTGTTCCCCCAAAATGTTTTAAACCAAACTGTAACCCAACCACAGCCAAGTCCACTTGCTCAAGGCTGCTTGGGCATGGCTCCAGGTCATGGTCCACAAATTTAGCTCAGAATAAACTTTAAAATTATTTTACAGAGTTTGACTTCTTTTCCATTGACATGAGGAAGACATACTTAAAGACAAATACTCTCTCTTCTGACACCAAAGGATCTCTTATTTTAATTGAGTTTATCTAATTTTATACAAAGATACTAATTTTATATGAAGATACTAATTTTATAACAAGATTTTTTTAAGGCAATCCCTTAAATTTTGCAATCTGGCATTCATGTCCTCCTTCCTATATTGATTTCTGTAGCATTTTTCTAGCATTAACCTGTTTTTAACACTCTTGGATTTGCTTAGCTCTGTAGAACTCACATGTATGTTAACATCTATTACACACATTCAAAGATACTTAACTATTTAAATTGATACGTATACCCTGTGTATATATTAATAATACGTGTATAAATAGCCAAATGGTTCTTTATGCCAAGAATGTACTTTTATGCACATATCACCATACACAAATAAGGCTTTTTAATTACAAGCAAATATGTTAAATATATCATAGTATTTATGCTATTTATCTTCCTTAAAAAGTATTTGACTAATCTTCTAAGTTAAATTGCCTAGATTGAGTCAGTTTCTATGCTTTTCTACATTTGATGGCTATTGTTCTGTCACAGAATAAAGTAATAAATTTATTTTCATCCTCTACATGATTTTTTGCATTCATTATGTAATATACAATGAACTTTAATTCATGTTAATAATTCTGCTGAGACTATCATGGTGAAATAGGTATTAACTTGAACATTGTATCGCCTTTTTCTTCTAAGGAGTTACTTGGTTTAATATATGAAATGATGTCACAGATTCACTCACACTACAATTTAAATGTAAAGCAAAAATATAATCTGCTTATTTTGTCTATTACCAGTCTAAAATTAAAAGCCCAGAATTTCTGGGTAGTAGGGGGGGGAAGTGTCCAATTTGTTTTAAACATAATTTGAGCAAAAACATAGTCTCTTTATGTAATGCTTAGTCTCTTTAGATAGAAATTCTCGGACTTTCAGACTAAATTGACCTCTCCTCTCTGAGATAGTACTTAGCTTCAAAGAAAAGTGGACCCAGGACCTGCCATGGTTTCCAGGAGGTGCCCAGCCTTGTCCCTGCTTACCTGGGGGCTGTGTAGCCAGCCCCTGGTTGAACTTCTTACCATGCCATCAAGTTTGGCTCTCATCCTCTTTTCAGCATTCTCAACTAGGAGCCAGCTAAGAACCTTACATTTTGGGGGTAGGTGGAGAATGTAAAAAGAGCAGATCCTGAAGGCAGAAAATGCCTGAGAACTGAGAAATATAATAGATGGAAACTCCACCAGACTTACACTGCTAAATCTGCACGTTCCCCTTCCTTTGCACCTGGCCTTTTTTTTTTTATCTCTTATTTCTCGCAGCAATGGTCTGGTAACTTTAGCATATATTAGAATCACAATGGGCTTGTGAAAACTCTAGATTGCAGGTTCCTTTTGTTTTCTGTGTCTAGGAATTTGCTTATTCTAGGTACCTCCCTTAAGTGGAATCATACAATATTTGTTCTGCTTGTTTCATTTAGCATAATGCTTTCAAGGTTCATCCAGGTTATAGCATTTCATTCCAGGTATTTCATTCCTTTTTAAGGCTGAATAATATTTCATTGTTTATATATACAACTTTTTTGTTTTTGCCACATTCATCAACAGATGAATGTGGGTTGTTTTCGTCTTTTGGCTATTGTGAATAATCCTGCTATGAACATTGTTGTATAATATCTGTTTGAGTCCCTGTTTTTGATTTTTTGGGGCATATAGCAAGAAGTGGAATTGCTGGAATAACAACTATATTTTAAATAATAGCAATACATAATATTTATTTTATTCAGAATGTTCACTATTAGAGAGTATAGTTCTCATTACATACAAAATTATATTTATTTAATACATCTACTTTTATTTATTAAATATGTGACACTCTGCTAAGTATTTTACATTCATTATGTTTTAGGTAATTATTGGCAGATAGTAAATACAAATTAAATGGTAGTAATTGATATGTACTATAATTTTTTTTTTTTTTTTTTGAAACAGTCTTGCTCTGTTGCCTGGGCTAGAGTGCCTATAATTATCTCAGTGAATGCTCACAGTAAGCCCTGAAGAAGGGATGTAAATATTTTTATACTATATTTATTAAATGGAAAAGCTGAGGCGTAGAGAGGTTAATAGTTTAAGGTTGCAAACATCAAAAGTAGTAGAGCCAGGCTTAGCAACTAGAAATGTTTGTCTCAAAGACTGTTCTCTGAATTATCACTCTATCTTACATTTAGAGAACTGTTAGACTTTCAGCCATATATTTACAGACTCATATTTACCTTTAAAAATGTACTTAATTACTTTTAAGAGTATAATTCCCAAATGGGAAATTTGTGGAGTTTTTGACATTCAATTTGTGTGTTTGTTTGCTTTATTTGGTTTTTTTTTGCAGCATATTCAGATATCTAATGAAAATATCAGTCAAGTAAATTATTTTAGTATAAGCATTTGACACAGTAGTGACGTTTTTCCTATATGTCCTCTAATTCCATGAAGAAACAAGAAATATAGGGCTGGCATAAGATGTGTATATTTTTCATTTTTACGTATGTGGGAACTGAAAGCAAATTAATTTTCTGCCTCAGATTTTTTTTGCTCCGTAAACACTATAGCATTTTAGAGTTTTTAGGCCATTTCCCAGAAATATTATTTTCTTTAGAATAAGTAGAAAGTTATTTGAAAATACTTTATCTTCCTTTTCAGAAACTGAATGCATATTTATCAGATAGTCAATTCTGTTTACACATTGGAAATTTTATTTTAAATCAAAATAAATAGAAAAATATTTTAACTTTGCTTTTAGCACAGTTATTTAAGACTTACTTGCTTATAATTATTTTAAGATAAAAGTATGTCACATGGTTAATAATGCATGTTCGTTTCTTAGTTTTTTTTTTATGGTTAGTCTGATGATAGATTTATAGGCAAATGATCATGCACAAAAAGTTAGTTTAACAAAAAAATCTTTTTAAAAAGTGTTTCTCTACACTATAATAGCTAAAAACTACATTGAGAAAAATGCGCAAAATATTCAAATAGTAGTTACCTTTTATTCTATTGATTTTTACATTTTTGTTAGAGCGGTTCTAGAAAGTGACATAGATATCTGTCTGAAGAAATGAAATTAAATCAAGGGGAAACCTTTCTAGGTTACATTGCTTTCATATTACATTAAATTTGGATTGTAATCTTTGGTCAGAATACTAGTTTTGCTAGCAGTTCCTTAATAAAATTTTCTTGTACTATTATTTATTCTTTTTTAAAAACCATCACATTTTTACCTGAACGTGGTTTGACTATATGAAATGAATATATGAATATGACAACTAAAATATGCTTGAGATTCTCTAAAAATTTATCAGTCTTCAAGGCATAAGAAACAAATGTCATAACTTAATGATATTATTAAGTGTATACAATCAAAACTGAAATGCTTAGCTTCTAAGCACAGCTTCACTTGAAATTGCTAAGTAAACTTGGTTTACATACATGTCAATACTTCTCACTCCAGGTTGATGATTTTGAACAGTTATTTTTTCAAATGAATTTTTCAAATTTGTCTCTCCAGAACATTATATAGATTGAATATTCTTTGTAGAAAATAGGTAAAATTTAAACCAGGAATATTTACAAAATTAGATAGCTGATTTAACGTCTAATTATTTTTATATGAACTTGGTTTATTCATATGCCATACAATATACTATGAAAGAAGCTTTATAAGAAAAGAAGGGATTATGTGAAATAATATTATGGTCAGATGAAGGAAAGATTTGATCATAAAGTTGTTCAATGTGTTATAATTTCCTATTCAAAAGAGAAGATGCACCAAACATTATGTAGAATTTTTCCTACGTGCTTTTTATATAAGAATATGTATGTCAGAAGAAGCTCATTTTTACTTAAAAAGTAAGACATGATTGTACTAAGTATGATAAGCATCTAAGATCTGGTATAATTTTCTTTTTAGGTTCCTGGAATCCATTGATGGAATGGCAAGAAAGTATACTACCTTCTTCTTTCCCTTGCTGCTCAAATACTAAACTTTGTTACTATGCTGCCTTATACCTCTCAAGTACTGTTAGAACAATTACAGGTCACCCAGTTACCTAAGAGTATTTTGAGAATCCATTTAATGTCTATGCCAGTGATGGAGTCGTAGAGGTGCTGGAGTTCTCTTGTACAAGTGATGATAAGATTTATTTTTATGTGGATCTTAGATGCCTTTTAGATAATAACAACTTCCAGGCGCTATCACTGCAACTCAGTGAGTTAAAGATTCTCTTGACCAGTTCTCTCACACAGCTTACCCTCCCTCCACTCCACTCTTAAAATGACCTGAGTTATTCAAGAAGGCTGTCAGGACCTTGGTGGAGATCTAATAAATAACAATTTGCAGGGAATCTGAATATATTGATAAGAAAGAGGAAGGCAGATGGAGAAGAATGGATCAGCTTTATTACGGAATTTACTACTTTACGCTAAATTAGAGAATGTACTCAGCGTTAAGAGCCGACTGAGCTCCTAATCAAACCCTAAATTTGAACAGACCTAAGCACTTAGTTCTGCATAAGACTTATGGCTTGGAAGTACCAAGGAGAATTTGTGCTATCTGTTGATACCGGCCTTCAGAGTAAACAAGGGAGGAGCTGATTTGAGCAGAGCATGCTCAATTTGTTTTTCTCAGATTAACCTGTCAGTTGAATCACACCCTTTCCCTTGGGGCAGAATGAATTCAGATTTCTCAATATGGAAAGACAGGAGAGGGGTATGGATGAAGTGTTCTCTCCTAACAATGTTATTTGAATGATTTTCAGAGAGGCAACTGCAATGTCATGGAACATATACACTGGATTCTTGAATCAAGAGACCTCAGTGAGAGTTTGGTTCTGCCGTTTAGATGCTATTTTACCTTCAAGATGTAAAAACTAATCAAGCTCTAGTTTTCTCATTTTTAAATAATGAATAGTAATAATAATAATAAAAGTACCTAGCTTTCAGAGTTATTTTAAGGGTTAAATTAAATCATGCATGAGAAAATGCATGAAACTGAAATATTAGTATTATGTTATTAAATGGTATAGGTCAACCAATGGTTATTGAACACTGGGCTAAGCATTGGAGATATAAAGATGAATAAGACATAGGTTTCGACCTTGAGTCTCATGTAAGAAATAAAAATATAAACAGATCATTTCAGGAAAATGGAACTAAGCCTGACTGCTTATGGGTGCACTGACTGAAATCTCATTCTTTAAAAGCTCAATGGAAATATTTAAGTCTCTCACTAATTTTAATACAGATCACATGAATCTATCAAATAAACAGCAGCTAAGCTTTACGTCCATGGCTCTCTTCCTATACTTACCTTCCTCCTCTAACTTACATTTATATGAATATAAATTCTGGAAAACCAAACATTGTGCAAACTAGGTCATGTCATGTGGTGGTAACATTGGACTGATCCACATGAGGCTGTATATTGTGAAAAACTAGG
Source organism: Eulemur rufifrons (assembly GCF_041146395.1). Classification (NCBI taxonomy): domain Eukaryota; kingdom Metazoa; phylum Chordata; class Mammalia; order Primates; family Lemuridae; genus Eulemur; species Eulemur rufifrons. The sequence continues at coordinate 9,342,884 of NC_090995.1, read as the reverse complement.
GAGCACATCATGGGATCAGCAAGCTTATAGAACAGGATTGACATCTAGGATGAAAGCCAAAGCCAAGAGATTGTTCCCAGTATAATAGGAGCTGTAAAAATGCAAAAGGCAGAATCTGTGCAGTAGTCCAGCATCAAAACCAAATACAGACTAAAAATCAGGAAAACAAATAGGAACTATAGACTTACAGAAGAGAGTTAATTCCTTGAACTGAGATAGTCGCATCTATCCCACTTCCTAAAAGGAGATCTTTCTTATGCAGGCAGCTGAAAATACTGGTCAGCCTATTTTTTTTCCAAATATCTCTTATTTCTTTAAATTGTAATAAATTATACATAAAATTTATTATTTTAACCACTTAAGTGTACAATTCAATGACATTAGCACACTGACAACATTGTATAACCATCACCACCATTCATTGCCAGAGTTTTTTCATAAAATAGAAACTCCATACCCATTAAAGGATAACTTCTATTCCTCCCTTTTGCCAGCCCTTAGTTACCTCTATTCTAGTTTCTGTCTCTAAATTTGTCTATTCTTGTTACCAAATATGAGTGGAATCATACAATATTTGTTCTTTTATGTCTGGCTTATTTTACTTAACATGTTTTCAAGGTTCATCTGTGGGTAGCATTGATCAGATTTTATTACTTTTTAAGGCAGAATAATACTCCATTGTATGCATATACCACTCCCCCCCCCACACACACACACAGTCATCTGTTGAGGGGCATTTGTGTTGTTTCCACCTTTTGGTTGTCGTGCATAATGTTGCTATGAACATTGGTGTGCAAATGTCTATTGAACCCCTGCTTTCAATTCTTTTGAATATTCAACCAGAAAGTGTAATTGCTGGATCTTATGGCAACTCCATGTTTTATTTTTAGAGGAACTCCCACACTGTTTCTACAACAACTACACCATTTTACATTCCCACCAGGGATGCATAAGAGTTCCAATTTCCCCACATCCTCGTCAGCACTTATTACATTCTGGTTTTTGTTTTGTTTTGCTTTTGATTATAGTCATCCTAATGGATATGAAAAGGCATGTGGTTTTGATTTGTATTTCCCTAATGATGTTGAGCAATTTTTCATGTGGTTATTAGCTATTCACATATCTTCTTCAGAGAAATATCTACTCAAGTCTTTTGCCCATTTTAAAATTGAGTTTGTTGTTGTTGTTGAGTTGTAGGAGTTCCTTATATATTCTGGAAAATAATCCTTTACTAGATGTATTATTTGCAAATATTTTCTCTCTTTGTGGGTTGTCTTTTCACTCTTGATGGTGTCCTTTGAAACAGAAATGTTTTAATTTTGATGAAGTGCAATTTATCTACATTTCCTTTTGTTGCCTGTGCATTTGGTGTTATAGCCAAGAAATCATTGCCAGACTACTTTATAAAACCAGAAAACAAGAAATAAATACTGGAACGATGCCCAATTAGCTTTTATATTAGTTGTTGTTCATTTTTATTTTTCATTTTATGAAGTAAAATAAGAGAAAATGGGATGGTGAACATTTACTGAGACTTAGCTAAACATACTTTTCTTATTGCATACAAAATTGTTACTAAACTCTGTTCTCTATTGCCATGCAAAAAAAATTGTTACTAAAAATATTTAAAGCATTAATAAAGAATATGCCTAATATTGTCACTGTGCTATCCTAAATAAAAAAGATAAACTGTCTCTTCCCATTGAAAACTTGAAATAGAAATTTTTCATAACTCATGAAATGCTACAATGCCTAGTTTGGTTGCAGTGATACATGAAAAAAACTGATATTATTACCGATAGGGAAAAATGGGCAAATGTCTTTCTTCTCATAGCTCAGTGTAATTTACAGGTTAATTGTGCATCACAAACACAAAGTATTTAGATTGGAGAGTTGCTTTATCTATATTGCGATTGATCTAAATTCACATGAAGAAAAAAGGCACTAATTTGAGGGCAAAGAGGTGTCAGAAATGATATATAGATTTCATAGAGTGTCAGGAAATGGACATCACTATCTCATAGCTTTAATGAACACTAAGATGAAATTCTGAAGGAACTAGGCTACAAAATAATCATTTCACAGAAGCAAAATATTGACATAAAACCAATATATCTTGTTCTTAAATGAATTGTACAGATGAATCACGGAGATTATGCAATATCATTGCTATGAGCAAGATGGTCTAACTAAACCTGTCTCCTAAGGGTATCAAAGCCTCCTTTTGCACTTTAAAAGTACTTTAAATTCCCCAAGACAAGAACCTGAAATAAGCTAGAATCACTCTCCCAAGCAGAATATAAAAGTCACCCATCTGTTTTAGACAACTGACCTCCGTATTTACATACCCAAAATTACCTGCTTAGAAAACCATCTGGATAGGGTTGCACTGTCCTTGTTCACCAGAATTTGTGTTAAGAGGGCTAGAAGCCACCAACAAAAAAGTGAATCAGATCAAGTAAGAGACAGGGGAAGGAATATAGATTCACATGTTCTTACCAAAAAATTAGAGTACATAACAAAGATTAATGTTTCAACATGAAAGAAAATTTGAGGTGTTGTTATCAGTCATCACAATAAGGGCAAATATCTGATGCAACAATGGACCCAGGCAGTGATATTGAAAGGTGGGATTTGGGTGGCAGAGGAAACTGGTATACCTCTTGCATATTTTTTAAAAAGCATCCATTTCAGTTGACATACATAGCTTGACAGCACAAAAGAAAATGTTTTGTGTTGTTCCCTCTTTGTATCCCTGCATGTATGTGATCTTAGTAAAGAAATTACAATAGATTAGACCCAAATATACAGGATTTTTCTTTATTAGTTTCTTCTGCAACCTTTTTGAGAGGTACTGCTTAGATGAAGAGTAAATTATTTCTTTCAACACTTCATTTCTCAAAAAATATTTTCCTCATTTTCCATCAATGAATAGGAGTGCCTAGAAGTTAACCTATTCCAGGCTAACGCTGCCTTCTTCAGATACATCAGGAAATTCACTCAAGTAGGTTTTCCCTGAAAGCGCCAACTCTCAGGCATATTCCTCCTACAGGGTTTTTAATTGAGAGAATATTTTCCCAGGCACTTTGGCATGGTTGTGGGTTTTATTTTATTCAAAATGACATCTAGTCCCTGTCATAATCTGAACTGTGGCAGGGCAGAGTAGGAGATGGGTGATCTATGGGGATGGTGATTATTCATAACTGCTGTGTTGAGGGATAGAATAAAGAAATGCTTTTTCCAGTACTCAAAAAATGACACTTTCTTAACTGAAAGTGATTTTATATTTCAAAGTTGTTTCCTCTCTATAAATACGATTTTCTGGTGACTCATCACATTTCAGTTTCTATCGTACTTCTGAAATTCAGGTAGATTCCTGAGTATTAGCTTTGGATCCCACACCCACGCCCCTAAAAAGGAAAAACCCAAATAGATATAAAGAAAAAAAAAATGGCAGCCTAAATAAAAATCAGTAGTATATAAGAAATGCAATGAAAATTCCCCGTGAGATATCTTTATATTTTATGGAAAAATATAAAAATCACTCTCACAGGCCACACTAAAAAATAGAGTTCAGTCCAGTTAAGTGCACTGGCACACACACTGTTCCATTTTCCTGAACTGTGTCATCTCTGGGCCTGGAAAATAGCACCGATATTAACCATACATGTGCTTCAAGCATTATTCTGACTAGCTGGGGAGGGTCTGACGAAACCAAGGGGTTTATCAAAATGGTGGAACAAATTACTTCAACATTGCCATTATCTGGCGGAGCAGGGCAGGGGTTAATCTACTGCACTGATGACTAACATTCAGCTGCGCAGGCATCAAATAACTCTGCGCAGTATTGTTAAAGGTCTTCCTGGCTCAAAGGTGTATTTGTTCTGAAAGGGTTTGCCTTTATTTGGTTGAGGGTAGAGGGTTTGGTTGTTGACCAGGTTGAGGTCACAGGGTGAGATTAGGTATTTGGAAGGAATACATATTTTGATTTCATTATTGAGGAGGTAAAAAAACCTGCAAACAGAGAAGGCCAGTCTGACTCCAACTCTTACTATCTATTGTTTTCCCTTATCCACTTCTTTTTAAAACAAAACAAAATCTTTGCACTATTTTAGGAAGTCCACTAATGCTTCAATCAATTACAATCTTTTCCTATTTACACTCTAGTCAGAGGGATGGTTGGGCGAGGGTGTGAGATAAGTCTTTCTTTCTAGCATCTTTGGAAGCCATCCAAATTTGTCAGTTGCCAATTTTCAGCCCTTTATCTAACGAGATGTGGTGGTCACAGCTGATTCTCAGGGCACACGTGAAATCTATGATAAACTGGAAAATCATTTAGCATCCTGGGAAACAGACGAAATTTGCAGAGGCATTTGTCATTGCCTTGACATTGACTTATAGTGTTTAGCATGGTACACTGTCAGGTTTTTTTTTTTTTTTAAGTGAATATTTAACAATGCTTGTGCTCTTTTTGCAAAGTGCTTTGGGGCAAGAAAGGAAAGAGGCAAATAGTAAGCAGAGTGCATCTCGATGGGGGAGGCTCTCTTGCAGGCTGTGAGGATTCAGACGGGATGCACAGGAAGCCCTCACCGAAAAGGCAGCATCTGAGTAAGCACCTATCTTAGTCTGTGCTGCTGTAACAGAATACCTGAGACTGGGTAATTTATAAACAAAAGGACTTATTTCTCAAAGTTCCAGAGGCTGGGAATTGCAAGATGAAGGCATTGGCAGGTCCAGTTTTCTGGTGAGGGCTGCATAGTCTAGAGAGGAGGAATGTTGTGTGATCGCACAGCATACCTGCGTGGAAGACAGAAGGTGATCTAGCTGAATCCTGTATGAAGCCTCTTTTATAAGGATGTTAATCCCATTTATGAGGCAGGAGCCATCATGGCCTAATCACCTCTTAAAAGCCCCACCTCTCAACACCATCACATCGGTAATACCCGGTAATACCGGAATTTTGGAAGGGATATATTTAAACCATAGAGCATTCTACCCCTTGCCCCCAAAATTCATGTCCTTCTTACATGCAAAATATATTCATTCCATCCCATAGCCCCCAAAGTCTTAAGTCCTTCTGGTAAGAATTCAAAAGTCTAAAGTCCAGACTCTCATCTAAATCAAATGCAGGTGAGGCTCTAGGCATGATTGATTCTTATGCAAATTTCCCTCCAGGTGTGAGCCTGTGAAACCAAACAAGTTATGTGCTTCCAAAATGCAATGGTGGGATAGGCACAAGATAGACGTTTCAACTCCAAAAAGGGAGAAATAGGAAAGAATAAAGGAGTAACTGATCCCAAGTCAGTCCAAAACCCAACAGAGCAAACAACATTAAATGTAAGGACTTGAGAACAATCTCTGACTCCATGTCTCGCCTTCCAGATGCAGTGGGGCAGAGGTTGTGTTCCCCAGGCTCCAGGCAGCCCCACTCCCACTCCTGTAGCTTTTCTAGGCACACCCACACAGCTCTGTGGGGTGGAATTGTGTACCTGAAGTTCTCCGAGGCTGGCATTGCATCCTGGTGGCTCTACAGATCCGGGGCGTTGGGGGACAGCCCTGCCCCCATGACTTCACTAGGCATTGCCCTTGTAGGGGCCCTCTGTGGCAGCCCAGGCCTGTGGTAGTCTTTGTCTGGGCCCTCAGGCTGTACAGGACATTCTTTGAAATCTAGGTGGAAGTAGCCAAGCCTCCACAGCACTTGTACTCTGCACAGTTAGCACTACCACAAGGATGTCACCAAGGCTCACCATTTGTGCATTCTGGAGTGGCGGCTCTAGCTACACCTGGACCACCTGAGCCATAGCTGAGGTCTGTGCTAGAATATGTATGTGGGAAGGAGAGACTTGAAGCCCTGGGCAGTGAGCCCTGAGGTCCCACAGGTGCCCTGGGTCCCTCCCTTGGAAGCATTCTGCCCTCAAGGCCCTGGCACTCTAGGCCTGTGATCGGGGCAGCCTAGATCTTCAGAACGGCTTCAGGGTCTTTCTCCCATTGTCTTGAGGAACAGCACCTGACTTGGAGTCATACTAATCTTATCAAACAGTTTCTTGGCCACACCCTTGCTTTTCTCTCCTAAACACACTTGTTTATTTTTTCCATGGCCAGGCTGAGAATTTCTAAATCATTATGTTTTGTTTCCCATTTTATTATAAATTCTTTTCTTTAGATCATTTCTTTCTTCTCATATTTTATAATAAGCAGTTAAGAGAACCCTCCCAGCACCCTGAACACTTTACTGCTTGAAGATTTCTTCCACCAAATATCCTACACCTCATCACTCCTAAGTTTTGCTTTCCACAAAGTCCTAGAACAAGGACATAATTCACTAGATTTCTTTGCCATTTTAATACAAGGATGGCCTTTCCTCCAGTTTCCAATACCTTTTTCCTCACTTCTGTCTGAGACCTCAACAGAATAGTCATCACTGTCCATATTTCTACCAAAATTCTATTCATAACCATTTAGATAATCACTAAGAACAGTGAAGATCTCCTCCTCTCCTGAGACCTCACTAGAATCACACTTAATACTGTGTTCATGGCAATACAAACTTTTTTCTGCATTGACTTCAAAAATGTTTCATCCTCTACTCATTATCCAGTTGCAAAGCTGCTTCTGCATTTTTAGGTGTTTGTTACAGCAACACTCCAACCCTCTGGTACCAATTTCTGTCTTAGTTCATGAGCACTGCTATGACAGAATACTACTGACTCAGTATTTTATTAAGAACAGAAAATTCTGGGAAGTCCCAGAACAAGGGAGTGGCAGAAACTGCTGTCTGGTTAGGGCTGCTCCCTCCTTCCAGTATGGCGCCATGGTGCTGCGTCCTCCAGCTGTACCTGGCCCCCCACTGAACAAATTTCAATGACCCCTATATAATCCTCTCCTTTAACTAACTTCTTGGCCTTTTGGGTTGTTTCCCAGAAATGTTGACACCAAGATTCATCATCCCCCACAACCTGCCCCCATGCATGCAGCAGCCCCTTGTCAGTTACACCACAACTTGCCCCATGGCACATGGCCCCTCCTTGAAGAGCCTATGATCTCCATTAGAGGGATGGATTTGAGGCAGCTTCTCCAGTTCTCCCAACAAGACATCTGTCCTGTTAAAAATTCCTTTCCTCCTTGGCACTCCTTGTTGTCTCAATACTTGGATGGTTGTGCAATGAGCAACTGGACCTAGGCTGAAACCTGCTTGCAATTTCGACAACACAGAGAAGAGGAATGCTGTGTCCCCATATGACAGAAGGTGGAAGGGCAAGCTAGCAGAGAGCTGCATGAAGCCTCTTTCATTAGGGTCTTAATCCCATTCATGAGAGGAGTCATCATGGCACCTCTTAAGAACCCCACCTCTCAACACCATCAAATTGGCAACACCTGAAGTTTAGAAGGGACACATTCAAATCATTACCTGAAGGAGGTAAGGGAGCAACATTAGGGATTTCTAGGAGAGGACCCTTGCAGAAAGAGGACTGTTCCAAGGAAAAATGCGCTAAAATAGGACTACTCCAGACATCAGTGTTGTACCGCAGAGTCAGGATGGATGAGATCAGAGAAGTAAGAGGGGCTACATGCGGCAGACTTGTGCATCATTAAGGAACAATTGGAGGATTTGCAACAAAGGAGTGACGTTATTTGACCAATATTTTAACACATTTGCTCTGTATGCTTTGTCGTGAAGTAAACTGCTAAAGACGGAGCAAAGAAACCAGTCAGGAGATTATTGCAATAATTAATAGTTCTTTTAAAAGATGAGATTTACACACATAAAAGTAATAGAAACGAATGCAAAGAAGAATAATTATTGCCACATAATCATTCTTTTAATCATTGCAAAGGATTGCTCAGCACTACCAAAATTATTTCACACTTTTCCTTCTTTCCCTAAGCCTGAAATTTCTATCATACTCCACTGTATAGCGAACAGAAAAAAATTGCCTCCAACTTTGTGAAAAATGTTCATTTATTTTTTCAATAAAAATTTATTGAGCATCAAGTATGTGCCAGGCATAAAGATAGTCACCAGAGATATAAAAATGAATAACAAAAAGCTTTTTCTTCAAAACTCTCACCATCTCATGAGAAAAACAGAAATATAGAAGATTTATAGATATAATACAATTTAGAAACACAATGCCAGATATGTACCCAGGGTATTATAGAAGCACAGAGTAAGTATATATAGAGTATGGATACATATTTTAGTCCAGAATGTTAGGAAAACTTTCTGGGTATTGTTCCTGGTAGTTTTAACTCTCCTCAAACCCTGATCCTCACACCCTTAGACATAGAGGAGCTGTATACCCAGTGCAATGGTTAATTCTGGGTGTCAACCTGATGGTATTAAGAACTGGTAAGCATTAGTTCTGGCTGTTTCCGTGTGGATGTTTCCTGAGGAGACAGGCACATGAGTCTGTGGACTGAATGGGGAAGATCCACTCCACATGCAGGTCGGCACCATTGAATCATCTGGGAGCCCAGATAGAACCAAAAAAGGAAGAGGAAAGGAGATGTCCTCTCTCTCTACTAGAGCTGGGACATTTTTCTTCTCTTCCCTTGGACATCAGAACTCCAGGAACTCCAGCCTTTGAACTCCAAGATTTATACCAGCACCACCACCCCCGCCCAGATGGTCAGGTCTTAGGCCTCAGACTGAGAATTACACCATCAACTTCCCTCTTTTTGTGGCTTTTGGACTTGGTCTGAGCCATGCTTCTGGTCTCCCAGGGTCTCCAGCTTGCAGATGGCCTATGGTGGGGCTTCTCAGTGTCTATAATCATGTGAGCCCATTTCCCTTAATAAATGCCCCTTCATCTGTCTATCTATATCTGTATATACCCTATATTCTATTGGTCTGTCTCTCTGGTGAACTCTAATGTACCCAGGAAACAGTTTTCAGAGACCTGATGAAATTGACTTTTCTGTAGTTCGCCAAGATTCATTTTAAAATACATTTAAACATGCAAACAACTTCAAAATATCTAATCATCGTATATTTAATTCTATTTTTCCCTCTTGCCTTCATGCCACCAGGATCCCTTGTAAAAACAGAAAGTCTGCAGCAATGTCTATGTACATCCATCCCTCAATCCATTTCTGGAAACCATCCAAATTTGTCTTTATAATGACAGTTTGCTGCTTCTAAATGATATGGTCATAGCTGATTTTCAACATCACTCACAAAAACCTATGAGAGACTGGAAAATCAAGCAGTGTTTTTGGGAAAAGAAATCACATTTGCAACCACAATCATTAGTAGAAGGTTCACCAAAAGGAAGAAATGGTAGTAACATGGTTTTTTGTCTCTATCTATCAGGTGAATACCATAGACATACTGGGTTTTGCTTTCAGCCTGGCATTTGACAGATACCTCACCTAAATCTAGTTTGGTAATTATATTCAACTGTATTAATTGGATAACATCAACTTGGAAGGTGATAGTCTTAATCCCATGCCACAAAATTCTCAATTTGGCTTTTTCATTCTTATATGAATAATGTTTAAGAGACCTTTTCAAAGTACCTGCCACATATACTAATTGCTTGGTAATGCACAAAAATATGACATTATAACAGTATCAAATTACATATGGCACAAAATGGGGATCTTACTTAAATTAAAACACCTATGATTAATCTGGATAGTTTAAAAGAATGGTACAAATTCTGTATAAATAAGTTCTAAACCCATATTAAAAAATCAATAGAAAAAAAAAAGTGGAAGAAGAGGATTTCTTGGCAGAAACAGCTAACTATTGCTCGTTTGCCCTTCCAAATTTCTCACAGAAACTCTTCAAGAAGGACACAAGAAGAACAAAGTTGTAGCAGCACTGGGAACTAGGTATGCTAATCAAGTTGTATCAAAATCCTGAAATACAACAGAAAGAATAAGCATGCAGTTGGCCAGAAGAGAGTTCCACCCACTCCAAGCTCAGCCTCTATCTCAGCAACACGCATCAGACATCATTGAACACATAGTTGTTGAACATATACTATGTTCTACGAGCAAGCCAAACTATAATTTGTAGGAGAAAAAGCATAGTTTTTACTTAGTACTTAGAAGGGACATCTACCCAAGCTTAGGGGAGTTAAGAGAGATGATTTTGGATATGATATGTGATGATTTGATAGGAGCTGACCAGGATCTAGCTGGTGGTGTGTGTTTGTGTTTAGTGGTGTCTGTAGTATAGTCTAGTCAGATGAGGGGATTGGGAAAGATGGTGAAGAGGTTTTAAGTCTGAGTGAGCAGCATGTACAAAAACTTGGAAGAAAAGGACTACAAGAAGTTTGTGGAATTATCAGTAGGTCCATGTGGGCTGAGAGTACAGTCCACTAGGACAGTAGTGAATAATGAAGCTACAGTGATCATAATCAGAGACCAACTTTAAAGGTCTTCTATGCCATTCTGACAAGTTTAGACTTTAGGCTTCATTTTAATGGGAAGCCGTCAAAAAGGTTTTAATCAGGGAGTGATGTGATTATATTTGCATTATTAGAAAAGTAGTTACACAGTGGATGATGGATTGGCCGAGAGGAAGACTAGTCTGAGAGACACTAGTTAGGAGGGTGTGGAAGACATGTATGCTAGCAGTAGTTGTGATCTAAACTAAGGTAAATGATTGAGATTAACAAATATATTAAAGAGATTTTAAATAGAAATGACAGTATTCAGAGAAAATACATTAAAAATAGAATAATTAGTTCTTGTCAGTCAATTGAAATAAGATATCAGGAAGAAAGATTCGATTAAAATGATGTCAGGTCTTTTGACTTGGGTAAATGAGTGGACTACATCAGCTTTTCAGATCAGCAGGAGTATATTTGGAGGCGGAATGGGAGGAATGGCAAATTTAGTTTCAAATATATTCAGTGTGAAATGCCTGAAGGACATCCAAGTAGAGACCTCCTCTGATAAGTTACACAGATGGATCTGGGATGTGGAAATGGTGTAGAGTAAGATTTAAAACTATGGAAATGGATGAAATCACGCAGGGTGAGCAGGAAAAGTGCTATGAGAAAAAGGCTGACGTCTTTGAAAAACATGTAAGGATGTAGCAGAACAGGAACGTATATTGAGACTGGGTCGGTGTAGCCAGAAAGGTAAATATAAACCAGATTATGGCAAAACAGAAGCCAAGGATTTTAAACAGTGTATAGCTACTATAAAATCATGATTTACTATGAATGAGTTAGTATTTATGAAGCACACAGGACAATGCCTGACCTATGGTAGGTTCTCTATAAATGACATCAAATGCTTCTGAGAAATTAAGGGAATTAAGTAAATGTAACTAAAATATTCCTCAACACCACAATCCATCAGTGAAGATGGAGACACTGTCTTATTCTGTTTGTGCTGATATAACAAAATACCTGACACTGGTAATTTATAAGCAGTGGAAACATATTTCTTACAGTTAGGAAGCTGGGAAGTCCAAGATCAAGGCACTGGCATTTGGTGTCTGGGGAGGGACTACTTACTGGGTCCTCACATGTAGAAGGCAGAAAGGCAAAATAAATAAATAAATAAAAAGCCTAAGTTAGTTCCCTCTAGCCCTTTTATAAGGTACTAATCCCTTCACGAGGACAGAGCCCTCATGACTTAATCACTTCCCCAAAGGCCCCACCTTTTAATACCACCACAATGGGATTACGTTTCAACATGAATTTTGAAAGAGACACATTTAAACCATAGCAGACATATTAGCAATGATACCACATCTCTTCCTTTTGTCTGCATCTGAACATGAGTTTCAGGGACAGGTCCTGGAATATCCCTCTCAAGCACTGCTCAAGTCTTTCAGCTCCAGAAACTGTGTGGCACATTCCCTTGGTAGCCACTCCTATTTTGACTTCTTCCTATCAATGTCCTCTATGTAAGAAAGTACCTCACTAGCACCACTATTAAGTGGGCCAGCTGTGTGAATCCAATACCTTGCTGTTTCCAAATGATCACAGATGGAACAGTCATTGAAATAATAAAATACTATTTGAACTCACTGAGAAAGATGGCAGGACTTAGCTAGGAGAAGAAGGTGGTGTCAGGTTCATGGTAACATTAGCAAATAAAAGTAAGTGACTACAGGCTGGCAGACCATGGTGATGTGGGATATAGGGTTGCAAAGATGGAGAGCAGGAGTAGCAAAGGCACGGAGGGTTTGACATAAAGGGGAAGACAAATCATCTGGAAGCCATGCTGTGAATGAAGAGGCTAAGTTGACTCCCACTCCCAAGACTGAAATGTGTAGAGCACGCGAGAAGGATCATCAATGGAAAGAGTGCCTTCAGGACTGAACCAAGTTTTAGCCAAGACAGGAATAACACATGCTACAAAGAGACTGAAAATACAGAGGAATTTGCTTACCATGCAGAAAGCCAGAGGGCACAAAGGGGGGTGGGGCAGGAATATTGGGAGAACAGAGCTGCAAGCCCATGGGCTAGAGGTGGGAAGAAGAGGGCTGTATGGGTTGAAATTAACAGAAGGTGGGAAGCTCGAGCAGCTGACCTAGGAAGAGAGTGCACTAGCTTCTCATGAAATAGACATCTGTGGCATAGTTTGATTCTCCTCCCAAGAGGGCAGTGACAAAGTGGACAGTCACAATCTCTCCTTCCCTCAAACTGTAAGATTTGTTCTGAGGTTGTCAGAGTCATTTTGCACCCTTCCCAGAATCTCTCTCAGGTTGTGAGGCTGAGGTTGCTTCATTTGTCCATCCACAGTTGCAACTGGGCAAGGGAGTACCAAGAGGCTCCCAAACAGATCACCTCGGTGTCACACGTTACTGTCAGAGAACAGTCCATCTCCTCTTGCAGATCAGCACCATTATGCCTGCCAAGGTGCTGATTACCTGGATAAAATTTAGGTACACTGACTTTACACTTTCTGTCTTGGAGTGTGCTCCCTGTTTACTCAAGGCATTCTCTGCCAAGAACAGAGCAAATATTAACCTATGTTGTTAAATTTCATTTCCAATTTTGCTTCCATCATCCTAGATAGAGCAGAGTTTCTCAGCAACAACACTATTCACATTTGGGGCTGGATAATTCTTTGTTATTGTGGGGGGCTGTCTTATGCAATGTATGATGTCTAACAGCACCCCTGAACTCTATCAAGCATACTAGGAGCATGCCTTGAGTGTGACAACCAAAAATGTCTCCAGATATTACCAAACATCCTCTGGGGAATAACATTGTCCCAATTGAGAACCACTGTCCTATTTATATGTGTGTGTGTATGTGTTTATTACATATATATATTTTTATACACATATAAATAAAAAATAATTAAGGATGGAAATGCAAACTTGGATATTATATATAATAAATTAAAGGGATATTATATGAGGCACATTAGGATCTTATGGATTTTTCTCAGCACATTCATTTTCTTTTATTACAAAAAAAGATATCTGTGAGTACCAAAAATTGTGAAAACCATATTTGGAGAAATCACAAAATCATCACAAAGACATGCCCCCTCCCCACACACACGCTGATGATTTTTTTTCTCTTGCATTTTAGCTTCAACCTTTATTAATCATTTTAAGTAGCTTTGCATTACTATCCCTTTGCATTACTTAAAATTATTACATAGATTCTTTGATTTGTTTTTTTTACATAACTTGATTACAATACTTTCAATAGAAGTGTTGAGCACTAATTCACGAAAATTATTAACTCTCGAGATTGAATGACTTATTCAAAAACACTAAAGCATCAACATTATGGAGGCAGGGGGAGGTGGGAAGAAAAGGTGGGCAAAGAAGAAGATTATAAAATATGTTCCCTGTCCCCTGCTTAATGGCAACCATTCCTGGAAAAATGGCAGAGAAAGGAAGAATCCCTAAGTCACAGCCTCACTTGATTTTAGAATCCAATTGACACTAAAAATTAAGTACCTGAATTTAAAAAAATTATGAAATATAATGAACTTCACAAATAGGAAATACAGTGCAATGATTAAGAGCGTAAAATTTGGAATCAGACAGACTTGTATTCAGTTCCATTTACTAGCTGTGGGCCTTGAGCAAGTTCTTTAAACTGTTTTCTCAACTATAAAATGGAAATATCATCAAATGTACTTCATAGATTTATGTTCTGAGTAAATGAAGCAACACATATAAATTACTTGCCATAGTGCTTGTCAAACAAGAAGCACTCAGGAAGTTTTTGTTGTTTTTATTATTATGTAATAATTGGTTATGTAAGTCTATATATGGAGCAGGGATAAAAACTGTGCAGTGGAAACACAAAGAAATGATAAATGCTTGAGGTGATGCCCCAATTACCCTGATTTGATCATTACATGTTATATGTTTGCATCACAATTTCACATGAATCCCATAAATATATACAACTATTATGTATCTATAATAATTAAAAATACAAGAAATTCTAAAAACCTGTGAAATGGATACATAAAAAATATGTGTGATAAATGCATTCACTTTGCTGTTTTTGTTAGACAAAGTTTCTCAATTGGGAAAATTTTTTTTTTTAATTTTTTTTATTTTTATTTTTATTTTTATTTTTTGTTTGTTTTTCAGCTCATTATGGGGGTACAAAAGATCAGGCTATATACATTGCCCATGCCTCCCCATCCCCCCCCCCCCCCGAGTCTGAGCTTCAGTTGTGTCCATTCCCTAGACAGTGCACATCACACTCATCATGTAGGTGTGCACCCCTCCCCTCCCCCCACCCCATCCCCCCCAGTCAGAACTTCAAGCGTGTCCATTCAATTGGGAAAATTTTGATGGAGAAACATAGGCTGTGGAAATAGACTTCAGAGTGGGTTAGCTTCAGATTGAACTCTCAGGGATTATTTATACTCACGGTTGTGAAAGGGTCTCTGTCTTCACTTGCACTTCACCCTGTTAAAAGTTTGAAACGGAGTGTATTTTCCTCAGTTTGCCTGAATTTAATCTGTACCTAAAATAGTAAAAAAAAAAAAAAAAAAAAGAAAGAAAGAAAAAGAAAGGAAGAAAGAAAAAGAAGGTAATGAAATTATTTTATGTAAGGGCAGGTGCTTCATAGTTATATGTACTGTATAGATAATTTATGCCAAGCTCAGAAATTTAATATACAAATAAAACAATAATCATATTGATTTAATATAATCTATAGTAGAGGTAAAATTAATTTTACTTGGAAGAGATGTGAGGAAAATATAATTAATTTAATGGACTTCTCATGAACTTCAATAAACCATAAATAAATATAATATCTTATGTAGAAAAATGGAAAAGTCTGGTATGAACAATGTTATTTTCTTTGCAAACACTAGCCAGTTAAACTGAAATAAAAAACATGCATAATATAAAAGTTCATATTATATAATATGGTATATTCTGTATTTTAATATCTCCAAATTTAGGTTTTCACAATTATAATTTCATATATATTTGCTAAATATCTTGATTCATATAATTATACCTATTCAGTAATTCAGAAAATTATATTTATAGACTGAAATTTAAAGCAGAAAAACAATAAATATAATTATAATAGTTATTGACAAAAGACAATAAAAATGTAGAGATAGATCTTACTTCCCGGTTCTGTCATGAATGTTACCCTTGAAGATCCCCAATATTGACTGCTAATCTTGCTTGATATAATGTGTCTCAAAATTTTTACAAAGGGAGAGATCTGGGGAAGTTTTGGTTTGGAAGTAAGAGTAGACTGGGCCCTCCTTAGAATGGAATTCCTAAGAGAAGCAGGCCCAATTGTTCCATTCCATCACAGAATCTGAAGTGGGGAAGGTGCCATTTCTATTTCTAGTGATGTGTTCTGGTGGGTGGAGGGCAAATATTGAGAATTATATCTTGAATCTACACACTGGCGCCTAGGTTGCAGCAAGAGACTTAAGTACTGAAGTTAACAGAGAACAGGAGTCAAATGAGGAGGACTACGAGAGCTGAAACGCTCAGAGCAAGCAGAGGAGAGTGGACAAGGGAGGTGGTACAGCTTACACTTAGAGGTGGAGTGTTGATTCCTGGGAGGGGAGCGGGGGGTTCTGTCCATTCTCTGCAAACCCCATAAGCATGACAGACCATAAAGGAGCCATACTGGAAGAGTCATGAAACCATATCTTACCAAACGAAAAAACCAAACACCTCATGAACTGCTATTTACTCAACTTCTCATTTATTTCATTCATTCATTCATTCACTTTTATTCATTTGCTCACCAAATGCATCAAACTCCCACTAGGTGCATGTAACAGATCTTTCTAACTGGCTTGAATGCCTTAGCCCCACAGGAAGCACAAGTCCATTTGATATCTAGGATAGCAGATAATTAAACTCTTTTATCTATGTTTTTCCAAGGTCTTACAGTTCCTGTAGTGCTAATAAAGGAATTATATTTGCACAAAACTCCCAGGGTTTTCCTAAGAGACTTTGACTACTAAGTAGGATTTAAGAAGAGCATTGCTATAGATTGTTTTCCAGTATTCATTAGAACAGAGAGCCCAAGAGTAACTCTAGTGAGTAGATATGATTCTGTACAAATCTGGGTTATATTTTTATCCAGAGATGATTTTTCAGATGTTTCATTAGAAGGAAGTTTAGGTTAGGACATACTATGGGAACAACGGAGTACCAGGAAGTGAGGGGTAAATAAGAGGGAGAGATTTGCAACAACGTGGATGGAATTAGAGAACATAATGTTAAGTGAAATAGGGCAAGCACCAAAAGACAAATCTCACATATTCTCACTCATATGTGGCACCTAAATATTAAAAACAATTGATCTCATGGAGACAGAGAGTAGAATGATGGTTACCACAGGCTGGGAAGGATAGTGAGGAGGGGGGAGATAAAGTGGGGATGGTTAATGGGTGCAAAAATATAGTTATATAGTTAGAGAGAATGAACAATGTTTTATAGCACAACAAAGTGACTGTATTCAACAATGAGGTAGAGTATACTTGAATATAACTAAAAGAGTGGAATTGGGGCCGGCCGCGGTGGCTCACACCTGTAATCCTAGCACTCTGGGAGGCCGAGGCGGGCGGATTGTTTGAGCTCAGGAGTTCGAGACCAGCCTGAAAAAGAGCGAGACCCCGTCTCTACTAAAAATAGAAAGAAATTATATGGACAGCTAAAAATATATAGAAAAATTAGCCGGGCATGGTGGCACAGGCCTGTAGTCCCAGCTACTCGGGAGGCTGAGACAGGAGGATCGCTTGAGCCCAGGAGTCTGAGGTTGCTGTGAGCTAGGCTGACGCCACAGCACTCTAGCCCGGGCGACAGAGCGAGACTCTGTCTCAAAAAAAAAAAAAAAAAAAAAAAAAAAAAGAAAGAGTGGAATTGGAATCTTCCTATACAAAGAAATGATAAACTCCTGAGGTGATGGTGATAAGGAAGACCCCCATCTATTACCTCGTGCATTAGCCACCTGAGACCCCACCCCTCAGACCACCCCAACCTAATAAAAGTGGGGAAAATCGGGTAGACGGGGCTCAGAATTTGGTGGAGACTCCTGTGAACCCAGCCCCGCAAATAAACCTTGATTCTCCGACTCTCCATGTGCCACTCGGTTTGTCCTCGGCCACCTGCTGTAACACTTGCTATAAGATTTTGGTTCTCTGACCAGGAAGACTGACCTCGCTGGCCCCTTGAAGCCTCCGGTTCCAGGACGGGCGCAGCCACCGGCGGGACCTCGGCAACAGAAGCGAAATGGCGCCAACCGCCATTTTGTGGAATATCTTCTCTCCTCAGGAACTCCTAGCGGCCGCGGGGTCCCAAACTCGCCCAGACACGCCGGAGGGAGGGACAAGTCAAATCAAGTCCAGAGGCATCGGACCAGGTAAGGTCCCGGGACCCATCCTAGTCAGGCCTGTCAGAGGACGGAAGGGGAGCTTGATCACCTCCTGAGTGCAGGGAATTCCCAGTGCGGGAATGTGTGACCTCGGCCTGGGTGACTGAGTGAGTGAAGAGTGACTGTTTGTGGTTCCACGGCTATGGCTACAGAACCTCAGTTGGTCCTTACCTGAGGTTCTGTGGCGGCGGCGTACGGCATAACAGTGATTCACGCCCCTGAAGGGAGCGCCCCGGGGGTTTATACGCGCACACCTTCGCCAAGACGAGCCTAAGTTCTCCCGAGGGACGCAGCCAGGCGGACACCTGAGAGAACCCCGCCTCTGTCTGTTAAGCTGCGACACCGTTCAAGGGTCTAGGGTCTAGGATGGGTAGCCTAGATTCTAAGCCTACCATCCTTAAATGCATGTTAAAGAACTTTAAGAAGGGTTTCATGGGAGATTACGGCGTCACACTGAGTCCCAGCAGACTTAGGGCCCTCTGTGAACGCGAATGGCCTGCATTCGGGGTCGACTGGCCCGTGACAGGAACCTTAGACCTCCCCACCAGGAGAGCAGGTGGAGAGTCGTGACTGGGACTCCCGGCCACCCCAACCAATTCCCTTACATTGATTCATGGCCAGAGATTACTCAGACCCTGCCCCCTTGGGTCCCGTTCTGTGCTAATAAGGGACAGAGCAGGGTTTTTGTGGCCCAAAGGACCAGAGGCTTCAAACTGTCCAAACCCGTCTATCAGGAAGCTCCTGAAGAGGAGCCACCACCGCCACCCTACAACCCTACCGTGACACCCCCTGAAGTGCCCCTGAATCCACCAGACACCCTGACACCGTCAGTCTCCCCGCCGCCAGTTCCGGACCAACCAGGTGCCGACACTCCCATCACCCGCCGGCTACGGTCAGCTCAGGCCCCAACTCAGGTCCTCCAGATGCCCCTGCGTGAGGTGCGATGCCCGACACAGGTTACGGAGGACGGGTCCGTTCCGCCAGGGCAGCCAGTCCTTACTACCAGCCCTTCTCCACCACTGACCTTCTGAACTGGAAGCCCAGATCACCTTCCACCCGAAGGGACCATGAGCTTCACGCTCCGCACCCCAGGGACTCTCATAATGGCGGTCACACTGCCCTGGGAATCGGAATGGAAGCTATATGACGAGGCCAAAGAGGAGCAGAACCCGCCTGACTTCCCGCAGGATTTTCCACCGGTATGGGAGGAGGACACCCCCCCCCCCCATGGAGGTGAAACAGGGAGCCCAACCTACCAGAAGACAGTACCCCATCCCCAAGGAGGCTCGAGAGGGAATTCAGGAACACATTGATAGGTTCAAGCGGGAGGGCATTTTGGTGGAGTGCCAATCCCCATGGAACACTCGCCTCCTGCTGTAACACTTGCTGTAACGATGGATACCCCAACTATCCTGATTTGATTCATTCACATTGTACGCCTGTATCAAAACATCACATGTACCGTAGAAAGATATACAACTGCTATGTACCCATAATAACTAAAAATAAAAAAAAAAAATTTTAAATACCAAACAAACAAGCCACAATAGGGCTAGTCTGTGACCCTCCTAGCCTGAAACACATCAATGCATAATACTGGAGGAGGTATTATATGTAATAGAGTCTGTTAGATTATAAGACCCCTGGAAAATCACTACCTGCAGGTTTTCCTGCTCCTTTGACCGGGATGCCTAATTTGTAGTGTGCTTACATCAAGTAAATGATCAGAAATCAGTAGTGAAGGTTTCTAGTGTTCTTGTTTTTCTTTTTAGGTTAACTCCTATTCAGTTCCGATTTAGCTCTTTGTAGGATTTATGTTTGTAAGCTATTTAGGAAAAAGAAAAGGGATTAAAAAAGAAGGTGAAAGAAGCAAAGTGGTGGAAACTGTGAGGCCTTATAGAAACATATAAAACTAGATGTCATGATAAATAGTGATTAAAAGAGAGAGAGCGCAAAGGAGATAAAGAAAACAAAGAATGATGATGTGATAGTGAATCAGCCCAGCGGTGAGAGATGGAGCTAGGAGAGAGATAAGGGAACTGATTGAGATCTGAAAAGTCACTTTTATCTGCTTTGAATTCTCTAATTTTTCCATTCAATGAGGACTGCCTTACAGTTTTGTAAAATTTGTTGAGTTTGGCAAATATTTCAAACAAGGATGGCCAGATACAGTATGCAAGGTCACCTTTCACATACTCTATGCTGACTGCTGAAATTAGCTGGAATGCTGATAATAGCATAGCAGTTTCTAGGATTGACAGAGGCTCTACAATTACCATTTTTTTTCTAACAAAGCCCTAGTTTGCTGATGTTCAGACCAGTGAAAAAAGAAATTTATCCTTTTCTAATTTAGATGACAACTGTGCCATTGAATGGAAATGTAGGTTTCTTTTGTCTTTTTAAAAAATGTATATGTAGGTTAATTTCCTGCTTAATCTTTATGCTATGCATATACCTTTCAAAAATTAAATCAGCAAAGTATCAAAACAGCTTCATTGTTTGTTTGCCATCAACACTCATTAAACTAGGAAAAAACCCCAGAAATATAGTATTTTGGGTATATGGTTAGTAAAATTTTTATGATAAACACTTGGTTGGTAATAGTCTGACTTACATAATCAGCCTAGTGAAATTTCTGGCCTTTGCATTTTTGTACAATTTTACTATAGTGTGATTCAAGTGATAACTATTGACAACTCTAAGAACCAGCGTGGGTTTCATCCTGGTTGTTTGCCTTTTCACTGCTCCTAAAATTAGCTAATCTTAGCCATACTTGATCCCAACCAAGTTTGGCATGAGGCTGCATCTTTTGCATTTGAATCTTACTTCTGTAGATTTCTTAACCCCTTTGAACCTCCATTTTGCATCTATGAGATATAAGTAATAGTATCTCTTACACCTGGCTGCTGAGATTGATGGAAAAACATATACTAGCTCCTTTTCTGAATCAAGCACACATAGCTAACACATACACTCCACTATTATTTCCCAATTTTTAGTTCTAGTAATTTCCCTGAAGCCACTGTCTGGGAAAATGAAGCAAAAAACTTCTGGAAGAAATGATCATTTTTCTTTAGAGTTTTATGCTAGCTTATAAATTTTGTAAAGCAAAGTGACATAAAATAGCAAAACACTTATACTATAGTATTTAGAAAGAAATAAATGCAGCAATAGATATATAAGAAAGCAATAATAATATCATCATTATTATAAATAGCTGTAATTATCTTCTGTTGAAGGCAAAAAGTGAGTCACATGCAAATAGCAAGCTCCATCTCCACACACAGCCTCACACATACACACACACACACACACACACACACACACTGAGCTGTCTCCACAGGGTTACTTCCATCTCAGCTTTTACACATGCCTTTTAGGAAACATGTAAAATGTTGCTGATTGTTAAACAGGTCTTATTGAAATTCAACATGACCTATCGGCGTTAATGCAGAAAGAGCTTTGGACTATAAGTTAAAGGGAACTTCCTGCGTTTAAAAAATGTGCACATATTTATACCAGACTTGAGAAGAATGAACTGACATCATATATATCTTGCAAAAAAAGAATAGTAGAAACCACTTAAAATTCCACTTGTGCTCTCAGGAATACAATTTATTCTGGCAGGATTCTGTGGCCCTCATTTATTGTAATAGCCACAAATTCACTCCATGTTTTCATCATGGATGTCTCTTCTTTAAGCCTTTATATTTAAAATGTATTTTAATATTTTACCTTTAATTGTGATGAAATTTTAACTCAATACTATATTAATTCCAAAATCTTCCTAAGGGCAGCTGCTTACTTCTCTGCAATTTGTAGCCTTTTAAACCTACTCAGATCAGCTTTAAAATACATAACTATACAGCTTTAAAAATCATTTGCAATAATAATATTTCTGTCTCATGTTTTAGATATACATGTAGCAACATTCAAACTACATCACTAATATTATTTGGGATGAATTTCAAAAACTACATTACTACTCAACTTTTTTACTTTAATAGTGTCACCATAGAGATCACACAGTGGATTTCCCCCCTCCCTGCCAGGCCAGTTTTTAAATTCAAAAGCTAGTAGTATTAAAAAGCTTTTGGGGGTTGAGAGGACAACTGGATATGTAGAAAGAACATAGGACTAAACAGAAACTCCAGCAGAGAGAAAACACCTCCTGTGTATCACAAATAAACAGTGCATGATCTCATTTGTACCTCAGTACAACCCACTAAAACCTGTGTTTAAAAAACAATGAAGGACTTTCACTGTAATACTATGGAATTCATTGTGGCTATTTTGATATTTATGGCAATTTCAGTTGGGATGTGTGTGTGTGTATATATATATATATAAAGTTAGAAGCTTCTCTATCTACATGTATTGTGTTTGCATGGGGGTAAAACAGCTGTTATTTAAGATAGGGAGCTTTAACAGCATACAGTGATATGTGAAAAATGGAATTATTTTTCTTTTCTTGGCTTCAAATAGAGTCAAAAGACTTTATGATAAGCAGATTTTTAAACAAAGAATTATGAATATGAAGGCATATGTAGGAAACATTTTCTTTTAGATCCCCTTTTAATGTTTCAAATTGGCTTTTATTTCCTAGTCATTTCTATGATATTTACATTCAGGTAGCTGACTCAGCAAAGGGGTTATTAGAACAGACTAGTAATGGAAATGATTTGCTCAGGGACCCCTGGCAGTGAAAGCTTCAGTGCAGTGGTGCCCTGCTAAATGATTTGCATGCTGGTGGCGTGAGGATATAACAGTTTTGTGTTCTCTATTTTCCCCCACCTCCTACTTCGGTTCCTGAAGATGGAAATAGACTCATTGAAACTTACTACTGAGTTAGAGAATTATTAGTTTTCACATAAACACTTTAAGCTTCTATGGGACAATATTTTCCAGCTTATATAAAAATCCAGGAATAGTCTCCTCCCTGTCTTTGACATAAAAATTTTGTAGAATTTTTAATATTGTCAATGATGTCAGAGTGTGCAGCGAGCATATTCTGGGACATTATAGATATTTTGGATTAAAAGGAAATGTTTCGTTCTAACATCAATAATAAACATGTCAATTAAATAGAAAGTAGTCACTGAGCCATAAAAGGGAAAACAAATGAAAGCACAAAATAAATTCTTCGAGCATTTTCCTTCCTCTAGATTGCTGAACTCCAGACACACATTGGCCTACTCTCTGCTCCTTCTGTATAGGAGGATATTTGATTTTTTCCCACTTTAGGGTCTTTGCACTAGCTATGTAACTGGCTAGCTTATCATTCAGACGTCAGGTTAGATATACTTTCAAAGAAGGTCCTCTCCTAGCACATCCCAACCAAAGAAGCCACCTAATCACGCGCCGAGTATCATTTTGAATTCTTGTTCTCAGACCATTTATTGTTTTATGAAATTATCTTATTTATGCATTTATTGACCCATTTGTTTTTGTAGTTGGTTTTTTTTTTTTTTTTTTTTTTTTGAGACAGGGTCTCACTCTGTTGTCTGCCTAGAGTGCAGTGGCATGATCATAGCTCACTTTAAACTCCTGGGCTCAAGCGATCCTCCTGCCTCTGCCTCCCGAGTAGCTGAGACTAGAGGCATGCCCCACCATGCCCGGCTAATTTTTTCTATATATTTTTAGTCGTCCAGCTAATTTCTTTCTATTTTTTAAGTAGAGATGGGGGGGGGTCCTCGCTCTTGCTCAGGCTGGTCTCGAACTCCTGACCTCAAATGATCCACCGGCTTCAGCTTCCCAGAGTGCTAGGATTACAGGTGTGAGCCACTGTGTCTGGCCTCAAAATGTATTCATTTCAATTAAGACATTTGAAGAAATAGTATAGTATCTACCATGTGAGAAAGACCTCGATTGAAGGCAGTCATTATAATTATGGTAAAGAAGAGAAAGAAATATTAATAGAAGTGGGAAGGATGATGACAAGGGGAAGAAAAGAAACAGGAGTCCCACTAGGAAGAGAAGACAGAGAAGAAACTATTGATGATGTAGAAAACAAAGGAGAAATATTTACCTTTAGAAACATTTGATCAACATTTTATTTAAAA
Organism: Eulemur rufifrons; assembly: GCF_041146395.1. NCBI lineage: Eukaryota > Metazoa > Chordata > Mammalia > Primates > Lemuridae > Eulemur > Eulemur rufifrons. The sequence goes on along the minus strand of NC_090995.1, from coordinate 9,319,006 downwards.
TCAAAGGATCCTTTTCTCAGAAAAGTATTATATGTATTTGTATTTGTATACTGCCATATATTATGCAAAAAATTAAATGCCTGCAATTATCTGAATTAAAAATCTACAAACACCTGAAAATGTTTAACAGTTAAGGGGAAAAAATCTTCTAGAGCTGTGTCCCCAAAATGTGTGCACAGTAATATGATTCTATAGGTTTTATAGAATACTAAGTGCAAGAACATTTAGGGGCGTAAATTCATGCAGATTGTTGAGGCATAACTTGCTATTGCCCTGGAGATGTAAAATCACTCTCGTTTTTAATTTATTTTTTCTAATGAACACATACTTAATATGGTAGCACATTCTACGTGCTTCAGCACTTATGTCACCTTTTAAAAAAAAATGTTTTCCAAGAAGTAGTTAATCGTCTGGGCTCTAGGCATACCTTTCCTAGGAAAACATTGAAAATTAACACAAAAAGAACACAGATGTGACTTCATTAGAAGAAAAATACCAAATTGAATAGATAACACAAGAAGCACAGACTCATGCTCTGAATTGGAAGAACAGGTGAATCATGTTAGTGCAAATACAGCATTAATCTGGACATTACAAGGAAAGAAGTTACTTTTCATAGGTAATCTAATGCTATAGCTGTATAATCTGATTTTATCAAGGTATGTTATTTCTAAAAGATCAAAGTTAATGCATAAGCCTTAAAAATTTCGATATGGATCTCTTTTAAACAGATCTTCACTGCTTATAATCAATGTCCCTTTGTGTTTACAGACAAAAGATATAGGCCTTTAGAGATTTTATAACTTATAAAAAAATAACAAAAAACCCGAACATCTATCTCTCTTTAGATAAATCTTTGGGAAAAGAAATTTCCCAAGTGTGTACTTGCTCTAAGCAGTCAGTAACACCCTGACCTATATTTTGAGGCTGCCGTTTTATGCAGGATATGGATAAAAATAGTACTGCCTGGAAATTTTTATGACATAAAACTATTGAATGAACTATGCATTTTAGCATAACCATTTGAATTCAGGAAGAATATCCTGGAAGAAATTCAATTTAAACTTGCTGGTTGTTGTTCAAATCTACTTCTAATTGTTGTCTTCCCTGAGTAGTAGCCCCAGGGTTTGCACCAAATACATAACTTAAACAAGTTTTCCAGTATACAATGCTTCTGCCAAGCAGCACATCATATTCTTTATTTAGGCATTTTACTCGAACCTAGGATTTAAAAACAGAAAAAATAATGCTTTTGCTATCAGCAACTAAATACAAAGTTAAATAGATAGAAGGTGACTAGAAAGTTATGTGCCTCTTTTTCCATATATTGAATTTCAAGGAAAAAAAAAAGAGAAATTATAGAACTGTTATTTTTTTTTTTTACTTTTATGGATCTAAAGAATATATAGCCACTGTGTTATTTTTCATGAGCAGAGATTCTCAAATATATAAGTGGCATAAATATTTTTCATTGTGTCCACATAAATCTGCAAAACATTGAAGACTTCTGCGTGAACAATCTCATCTTATTTTAGATTAGTAATAAAAATAAAAATTTGTAGATTAAAGACTGCCTTGCAAATTTAATGTTCATTTAAATAACATTCCCAAATGCAGATGTACTTTTAAATTATTTGGATATTAAAACATTAACAAGTGTTTGTTAAACTGAAAAAAAGTGAATAGATATACTGCCACTTGTCTAACGAAGTTTAAATAGTCAAGCAAGACATATTTTTTAGAACTCAGACCAGATATCACACCTGTTGGGAATCCTTTCTTGACAATTTACCCCTTAAGTTTGCATTATCTATACCTCTGTTATATAAATATTTGATTTTGCATCTATTGTAGTATTTACACAATTTTAGTTATTGCCTGTTTATTTATCCATCTTTCCTATTCTCACCTTTTTATTCTATTTTTTTATCTCAGTGGTTTAGCACTCTGCCTAGCATATTGCCAATGTTTAATAGAAGTTTGTGAATATTGCATTATTCACCTTTGTATCTAGCACCTGGTACATAGTAGTCATTCAATAACTGTTTGCAGACTGTGATGGTTAATTTTATGTCTCAACTTGACTGGGCTCAGGGATGCACCAACAGCTGGTAAGACATTATTCTGGATGTGTCTATGCAGGTGTTTCTGTAAAAGACTCGCATTTGAATCAGTACTCTGAGTAAAGTTCGTCCTCAACAATGTAGGCAGGCATCATCCAACCCATTGAGAGCCTGAATAGAACAAAAAGGCTGAGGAAGGGTGAAATCCCTCTCCCTGTTTCAGCTGGGACATCCATCTTCTCCTGACCTTGGATATCAGCACTCCTGGTTCTCAGGCCTTCAGACTCAGACTGGGACTTACACCATCACTTCATGCGCTTCTCGGTTCTCAGGCCTTTGAACTCAGACTGATTACGCCACCAGCATCTCTCGTTATTCAGCTTGCAGGTGGCAGAGGATGGAATTTCTCGGCCGCTATAATAGATGAGGCAATTTCCATAATAAATCTCTCTCTCTCTCTCTCACTCTCTTTCTGTATATGTGTGTATATATATCCTATATATGTATATATTCATATATATCCTATCAATATATATTATTCATATGTATCCTGTATATTAACATATGATGAATATTTATATGTTTGTGTGTGTGTGTATAAATCCTATATGTATACATCTATGTGTATACATATAGTCATGTGTCACTTAACAATAGGAATGTTCTGAAAAATGCATCATTCAGCAATTTCATCTATCTTCAAACATCATAGTGTACTTACACTATGATGCATATACCTACACTATGATGCATATACCTAAATGTATTACTATATACCCAGATGGTATAGCCTACTACATGCCAAGGCAATGTGGTATAGTCTATTGCTCCTAGACTGCAAACCTGCATAGCATGTTACTGTACTGAATACTGTAGGCAATTGTAACACAATGGTAAGTACTCATGTATCTAAACATATTTAAACATACAAAAAGCTTAGAAAAAATACAGTATAAAATAGGATAAAACATGGCACATCTGTACAGGGCACTCACCATGAATGGAGCTTGTAGGACTGGAAGTCCCTCTGGGTAGGTCTTTAGAGTGGTGACTAAATGTGAAAGCCTAGAACACTACTGTACCCTACTGTAGACTTATAGATATCGAACACTTAGACCTCCCTGAATTTATAAAAAAAAAAATTCTCTCTTCATTAATAAATTAACCTTAGCTACTGTAATTTTTTTTACTTCATAAACTTCTTTATTTTTTAACTTTTTGAATCTTTTATAATAACACGCCTTAAAACACACATTATATAGCCATACAAAAATATTTCCTTTCTTTATATTCTTATTCTATAAGCTTTTTTCTATTTAAAAATTTTCTATTTAAAACTTCTTGTTACAAACTAAAACACAACACACACACATTTCCCCAGGCCTAAGCGGGGTCAGGATCACCAATGTCACCATCCTCAGCTTATGGCTTGTCCCAGTGGAAGGTCTTTGGGGCAGCAACAGGCATGTCATCTCCTATGATAACAATGACTTCTTCTGGAATACCTCCTGAAGGTCCTGCCTTAGGCTGTTTTACAGTTAATTTTTTTTTGGTAAGTAGAAGGAGTACTCTCTGAAATAACAGTAAAAGGTACATATAAATAAATATAAATACCTAAATCAATAACATAGTTGCATATTATCATTATCAAGCATTATGTACAGTACATAAGTGTATGTGCTATACTGTTATACAGCTGGCAGCACAGTAGGTTTGTTTACACCAGCATTGCTGCAAACATATGAGTAATGTGCTGTGGTACATTACAATGGCTATGAGGAATTTTTTAGCTACATTATAATCTTATGGGACCAGTGTTGTATATGTGGTTCATCATCAACCAAAACGTTGTTATGCAGTGTGCAACTCCTTTCAATCTATCAGCAGCAGAGACCAACACTGAGCCCCTGATATGGCATCGTTCGTTCCTTGGGGTGACCAACCAGCTACCTAGTGGCAGGTTGATTACATTGGATTGCTTCCACCATGGAAGGTGCAGTGTTTTGTCCTTACTGAATAGACACTCTGAATATGGATTTGCCTTCTCTGCAATGTTTCTGCTAAAAATACCACCCATTGACATAGAGGATGCTTTATCCACTGTCATGGAATTCCACACAGGATTGCTTCTGATAAAAAAAATTCACTTCGCAGCAAAAGCAATTGGCAATAAGCCTGTGCTCATGAAATTCACTGGTCTTGCCATGTCCCCCACCATCCTGAAGCATCTGGTTTGACAGAACAGTGGAATGGCCTTTTGAAGATTCAGTTACAGGGCCACCTGGTGCAATACCTTGCAGGGCTGGGACAAGGTTCTCCAGAAGGTTGTATATGCTCTGAATCATCATTCAATATACGGTGCTGTTTTTCTGATAGCTTGGATTCACAGGTCCAGGAATGACGGGGAAAACGGAAGTGGCACCACTCACTGTTACTCCTAGAGATCTTCTAGCACAAAATTTGCTTCTTATTCCAGAGATTTTATGTTGTGCTGGCCTAGAGTTCTTAATTCCAGGGGAAGGAATGCTTCCAGCAGGAGACACAACAATAATTCCATTGACCTGGTAGTTTAGACTGCTACTGGATCAGTTTAGGCTTCTCATGCTTCTGAGTAAACAGATCTAGAAGAGAGATATGGTATTGGCTGGGTTGATTAATCTGGACTACCAAGGGAAATTGGACTATTAGTCCACAATGGAGGTAAGGAGGTATATGTTTGAAATACAGGAGATCCCTTAGCACATCTCTTAATAGTATCATGCCCTGTGATTAAAGTCAATGAAAAAGTACAGTCCAGGTAGGACTACCAGTGGCCCCTAACATTATTTCTTGGTCTGTGTGTGAGGGTGTTTCTGGAAGAGATTAGCACTTAAATCAGTGCACTGAGTAAAGATCACCCTCACCAACATGGGCAGGCATCATTCAATCTGGTAAGGCCCCAAATAAAACAAAAAAGAGGAAGAAGGGTAAAATCACTCTGTCTTTGAACTGGAACATCTATCCTGCCCTTGGACATGGAGTGCTCTTGGTTTTCAGGTCTTCAGACTTGGACTGAATTACATCATCAACTTTCCTGCTTCTCCAAGTTTACAGATGGCGGATCATGGGACTTCTTGGCCTCCATAATCCTGTGAGCCAATTACCATAATAAATCTTCTCAGATATATACATATCTGTATCTATATCTATATATAGATATAGACATATAGCTATATCTCCTATTGGTTCTGTTTCTCTGAATCCATAGACTGAATGGATAAATGAATGGATGCCATCTGCTTTTAGAATCTCTGTAAATATACATTTGTCAGTTACCACATGACTCATAAACACTGAGATTTATTAGAAAAAAAATCACATACAAAAATCTTTTTAAAATTTGTTAGAAATGGTGAGAGTTTATTTTTGCTTTTCAGAAAAGTCAGTGAAGATAGTTTGAAACTCTCTCTGTGTTTCTGTCATAATTCCTGTACGTGCTTCTATCATTGACTATATGGTTTTGTGCTTTTGTCAGTGATTTATCCTTCATTTAACAGATATTTATTGAGGGTCACTGTGTGCAAGAAACTCTTCTATGCATAGGAAAAAACCCAGAAATATCCTTGTGGTCAGTATCTTTCATATTAGTGGGGGAAAAGGACAATAAACAAGAATAAATACATAGAATATGCAGCATCTTAGATAATGATAAGTGCCAGGGAAAAATAAAGCAGGGAATGGGGCTTGGAAGTATATGTGAGTATGTGTGTGGGGTGAGCTTACTATTTTAGGTGCATGGCCAGAGAAGACATCAATGAAGTGACATTTAAGCAAAGTCAAAAAGAAAGGAAGGACCTCTGCATGTAGCTAGGAAGAGAATCTACAGAGAGAACGGTAACAATAAATAGTAGTGGGGGGGGGAGGGGGTCATGGAATGCAGACCCATGGTCCATTCTAATGGCTTGTACTCTCAGTGAGATGGGATGTCGTTAGAGATTTTAAGCAGTGGCCTGATGTGACTTAGATTTTAACATGATAACTCTGCCTGCTGAGTTGAAAGTATACTGTAAGGGTAGATGCAGAAATCGGTTATAAGCCTATTGCAATAAAGTAGGATGATGGTGACTTAGACTAGGTGGTAACAGTGGCATTTTTGAGAAGTGGTTGTATTCTGTATATAATGTGAAGATAATGCGAACAAGTTTTGCTGGCACATTAGATGCACATTGAAAGAGAAAAAGAAAAGCTAAGCATGACTTACAGGTCTTCAACACAAACAATTAGAGGAATAGAGTTGCCATTGACTGAGGGGGAAGATCATATAAAGAACAGGTTTTCAGGGGAATTCCAGATGGCTTTGTATATGTTAAGTTTGAGATACTTCTATGTACAAGCAGAGATGTCAAGTGGGCAGTTAGACACGAGTTAGGAGTTCAGGACTAGAGACACAAACTTGGATGTCATCACCATTCAGATAGTGTCAGAACTCTGAGCCTAAATGGGCTCATCAAAGAAATGAGTAGTAGATAGAAAACAGAAGTTTAAATCTTGAGTCTTAGAATATTCCAAATTTAGAGGCCATGGATGTGAGTCAAATCCAGCAAAGGTGACTAGAAAGTAGATAAGAGTTAGGTGTAAAACCAGGGACCTGTGGAGTTCCAGAAGCCTAAAATGGAAGAAATGTTTCAAATAGGAGATAACCAAAATTGTCAGGTTAATTTGTGACATAATCACTTTTGGATCTTTTCTTTCCTTTCTATCTACATCCAATCCTCGGTACTCCTTTGGCTCCTTAGAAATATATCTGTGTGAGTGCTTGTTTCGTCAGAGAAGCAGAACTAATATAAGTATATAGAATAAAGGATTTATTACAGGGATTGGACCTTGTGCAATTGTAGGGGCTTGGAAGATGTCTATGGAAGTTTGTTGCTACTGTAACTAATGGTGGGTTTAAATCCACTTATATCAACAGAATTCGTAATTGTGAAGAAAAACTGTCTGTGGACAGAGGACTAGCTGGGACAAAGTGGATATTTTGGATGCCAAAAGACAATCTCTACCTACATCTGTCTCCAGCCACCTGCCACCTCAACAATACAAGTGATGAGCAGAAGTACATGTCACTCTTCACAATGGAGATTCTCACACATTTGCACATGCACGTTCTCATAGGATAAAAAAGGAGATCTTGCAGGAGCTGAGGGAGCTTCAGGCACAGCTGCTGCCGCAAACCAACAAGGTGAACTAGCAGATCAACAACAAAAAGCATGAACAGAAAGAGCACCTGGGTCCCTATGCTGACCTTCTGCGTGTGATAAAGCTGTTGCTTTATTTCTTTCTTTCAAATTTCTCAGCCTTCTATTCTGGCTAACCCTAATGTAGAACCACACAAGAAAGGTAATTCTAGGAAGCACTGTTTCAGTTTTATAAGAAAACATTACAAAATCACTCCAATCCAGAATACAGCAAAGTAAAGCGAGGACTAACGATTGAGTCAACTATTGCAATTGTTTGTTGTAGTATGTCTATCATTGAATTGTGGTTTCCTGGAAGGCAAGGGGTAACTGCTTATATATCTTTTGTAAGATGTATAAGCAGTTCTCATTGTATACTGCAATGACTGTCTCAATGGTAATAATTTTTCCTCACCTTCATATCCCTACTATTTGGCTTGTTCAATATTTTCAATACAAATTTATTGAACGACCAAGGTCTCTTCAAATTTTACTTTTCTATAATTGTAAGGAAGGATGTTTTGTAGATACCAAACAACATGAGATTGGTGAGAAATTAACAGTTAATATAGATCTTGAAATAATTCTCATGTATCATGGTAGTGAGTATGCTCCTCCAGTATGTTTAGACTGATCCTCAGTCCATCACTTTTGTCTTGGTTTTCTAGGAAAAGAATAATTAATATATCACTTGTGTTTAAATTTTCTTAAATATATAGCATAACTACATAAATGATTATGCTTTATATAAGAATTCACTGCATCCAGGACTACTTGTGGGGTTATTTCATGTAAATTTGGGGCTGTTTTTCATCTGTCTCATTTTAATCATTTTAGGTTTTTGTTCAGTATTTAATTCCTATGATTCAAGCTTGTACCAGAAGCAACCAATGCACCAAAATTTCATGTTATTTTTCAGAGATATGACATTTTATTGGCTGGGACTTCCAATCATACAATCATATTTGGAAAGGGTGAGGAAAACTAACAACTTTTAATTAGTCAAAAAGGTAAACATAGTCATATAAAGTACCTTATCTCATTCCCTACATCAGTTGAAACTCTGTGGGACACTTGAGTTTATTTTATGATCTCTTCTATCCTCGTAAGTCTTGACCTACTATGCTGTTGCAACAATTGCTTCTTATGTTGCACCATTGCTTCTTATGACTGAAATATTACTTGGTTGAGTTGATCCAGTAATGCCTGCAACACTTACATTTATATTTATTATTTTTATTTCAGCATATTATGGGGGTACAAATGTTTAACTTACATGTATTGCCTTTGCCACACCCGAGTCAGGGCTTCAAGTGTGTCCATCCCCCAGACGGTGCACACCGCACCCATTCAGTGTGAATATACTCATTCCCTCCTACCCACTCCACCTGCCTGACACCAGATTAATGTTATTACTATATGTGCACATAAGTGTTGATCAGTTAATACCAATTTGATAGTGAGTACATATGGTGCTTGTTTTTCCATTCTTGTGATACTTCACTTAGTAGAATGGGCTCCAGTTCTATCCAGGATAATATAAGAGATGCTAGATCACCATTGTTTTTTGTGGCTGAGTAGAACTCCATGGCATACATATACCACACTTTATTAACCCACTTACATATTAATGGGCACTTGGGTTGTTTCCACATCTTTGCAATTGTGAATTGTTCCACTATAAACATTCTAGTGCAGATGTCTATTTTATAGAATGTCTTTTTTCCCTTTTGGTAGATGCCCAGTAATAGTATTGCTGGATCAAATGGTAGTTCTACTTTTAGCTCTTTGAGGTATTTCCATATTGCTTTCCACAGAGGTTGTACTAGTTTGCAGTCTCACCAGCAGTGTATGAGTGTTCCTATCTCTTTGCATCCATGCCAATATTTATTGTTTTGGAACTTTTTGATAAAAGCCATTCTCACTGGAGTTAAGTGATATCTCATTGTGGCTTTGATTTGCATTTCCCTGATGATTAGAGATGTTGAGCATTTTTTTCATGTTTGTTGGCCATTAGTTTATCTTCTTTTGAAAATTTCTGTTCATGTCCTTTGCCCACTTTTTAATGGGGTTGTTTGATTTTTTTCTTGCTGATTTTCCTGAGTTCTGTATAGATTCTAATTATCAGCCCTTTATCAGATGTGTAGCATGTGAATATTTTCTCCCATTCTGTAGGTTTTATGTTTGCTCTCATAATAGTTTCCTTGGCTTACAGAAGCTTTTTAATTTGATCAGGTCCCATTTATTTATTTTTGTTATTGCTGTAATTGCCTTTGGGATCTTCTTCATAAATTCTTTCCCTAGGTCAATGTCTATAAGAATTTTACCAACATTGTCTTCTAGAATTCTTATAGTTTCATGCCTTAGATTTAAGTCTGTTACCCACCATGAGTTGATTTTTGTGAGAGGTGAGAGGTGAGTGGTGCAGATCCTGTTTCAGTCTTCTGCATGTGGCTATCCAATTTTCCCAGCACCATTTATTGAATAAGGATTCTTTTCCCCAGTGTATAGTTTTGTCTGCTTTGTCAAAGATCATATACAATATGAGGATGGTTTTATATTTGGGATCTCTGTACTGATGATATGATCTTATATCTAGAAAACACCACAGATTCTTCCATAAGACTACTAGAATTAATAAACAAATTCAGCAAAGTCTCAGGTTACAAAATCAAAGTACAGACATCAGTAGTATTCCTATATGCCAACAACAGTCAAACTGAGAACCAAATCAAAGACTCAATACCCTTCACAATAGCAACAGAGAAAATAAAGTACCTAGGAATACATTTAACTAGGGAGGTGAAAGACCTCTACCTGGAGAAGTATGAAACACTGAGGAAGGAAATAACAGAGGATGTAAACAGGTAGAAAACTATACCGTGCCATAGGTCAGCAGAATCAACATTGTTAAAATGTCTCTACTACCCAAAGTGATCTGCAGATTCAATGCAATTCCTATTAAAATACCACCATCATTTTTCGCAGATCTAGAAAAAATAATTCTATGCTTTGTATGGAACCAAAGAAGACCCAATATAGCAAAAGCAATCTTAAGCAACAAGAACAAATTGGGAGGCATCAATTTACCAGACTTCAAGTTATAATACAATGCTATAGTAATTAAAACAGCCTGGTACTGGCACAGAACAGAGACATAGACCAATGGAACTGAGAACCCAGATATAAAACCAATCTCATGTAGCCAACTACTCTTTGACAAAGCAGACAAAAACATACACTTATATTTAAATCCCACTAGAGACACATTATTTTTCTTTTTTTTTTTTATTTTTTTATTTTTTAAAAAATTTTTTTTTGAGACAGAGTCTCGCTTTGTTGCCCAGGCTAGAGTGAGTGCCGTGGCATCAGCCTAGCTCACAGCAACCTCAAACTCCTGGGCTTAAGTGATCCTACTGCCTTAGCCTCCCAGGTAGCTGGGACTACAGGCATGCGCCACCATGCCCGGCTAATTTTTTCTATATATATTTTAGTTGGCCAGATAATTTCTTTCTATTTTTAGTAGAGACGGGGTCTCGCTCTTGCTCAGGCTGGTCTCAAACTCCTGACCTTGAGCGATCCACCCGCCTCGGCCTCCCAGAGTGCTAGGATTACAGGCATGAGCCACCACGCCCGGCCGAGACACATTATTTTTCATTATTCATTCTGAAAGATTATCAGAGACAAAAGATTATCAATAGTTTGAAGAAAAAGCTCTCAAAGGAATAATGAACAATAATGTGTCTCTATTGCATTCAATTTTTAGGAAACGATATAAACAGTAAATCCACAGTGACATACTCCACTCCTTATTTCACTTGTGTACCCATTATTTTGTTTCTACTAGGCACTGGGCATATAATGATGAGCAAATCAGTCATGGGCCCACCATTGGCTGATAGTCTAGTAGGATTTAAAGACTTAATGGAAAAGACATTTCTAATAGGCAGACTTCTGTGATGACCCCTAATAACCCTCACCCTTGTATAATGCCCTCATTTTCAATATAGTAAGAACCTGTGAATATAGTGGATATTATTAGCATGATTAGGTTATGCTGTATGACATGGTTGACCTTAAGACAGGGAGATTATCTGCTGCATGGGCTTAACATAATCACATGACCCCTTTAAAAGCAGAGAATTTTCTCTGGTTGGTGGAAGAAGAGCATGTAAAAGATTTGGAACATGAGGATTTGAAGCTGCTATTGTTGGCTGGAGACCTCAGTGGTACGACTTCTGGGAACTGAATTTTGCCAACAAGAATGAGCTCTGAAGTAGATTTGTGCCCCAGATCCTCTAGATAGGAACTCATCCTAGATTTCAGGCTTGTGATGTTGAGCAGAGAATAAGCCACACCTTGCTGGACTTCTGACCTACAAAACTGTGATCTAGTAAAGTGGCATTTATTTTTAAGCCATTATGTTTGTGGTAATTTGTTATACAGCAGTAGAAAATTATACAGCTTGTCTCTGTTCCACATGGTTGGCTGGAGTCCATAGATTGGGAGCTGGAGGATCTACTTCTGACATGGAGCACCTACATGGCTGGAAAAATGGTGCTCATTGTATGTGGGGTGCTCAGGAGTGGAGGCATCAGTTCCTCTCCATGTGGGACTTTACACAGGCTTTGACTTCCCTACAGCAGGAGCCTAGGTTCCAAGAATAAGAGTCCCAAGACAACAAGGAGAAAGCCAATGGTAATTTTATGACCTACCCTAGGAAACTACCTAACACCATTTTTACCATTTTCTATTGGTTGAGGCCATCACAAAGGTCTGCTAATGTTTAAGATGAAGTGACATAACTTTTACTGTTCAATCAGGATTTTCGACATCAACATTTAAGAAGGGCATGGGATGGGATATTTGTGACAGCCATATTTGAAACATACAGTTACATGCTGATTTAATGACTCACTCCTATCTTGATATCCATTTTGTTTTTAAAAATGGTAACATTTGAAGGAAAGTTGGAAATGATGACAGTGCAAAGAAAAGCATGGTTATACCCCAATGGTAGGTTAGGGATATGAATGTGTTTGAATACATAATGTATATATACATAATAAATCCCATAATAACAAATGTCAAATACACCTGCTAACTTTAACATTAACTTAAATTTTGAGAAAACATCCAAGATGTTAAAAACAGGCAGTGAGAATAAAAATTAAGATCTATTTGAATATAAATGTGCTATTTTAACCTCAGTTGACTTGAATAACTTGAGATATACCACTTGTGTTTCTTGAACATTCATTCGATATAGGTAGCATTAACAATAGTCACATTTCAAACATTGCATATTTTGATTTGTTTGATATGTGAATGCTAAGAAACTAGAAAACTATTATTCACCCAGTTAGAAAATGTAGGCAACTTTTCCATTATAGAGGTAAGTATATGATTTAGGCTTATTTTTGCCAGCAAGTGAATAAAGTTCAATTTTTTAAAAATTTACAGAATATAATGGTAGGTAAATAAAAAGCGATATAATTATTCCTCAGCAGATCTAGATTGCATCAAAACATACAAATTATTCTTCCTCATCTTCTATACTTGGATGATTAAAAAATAATTGAATCTCATTACTGAGTGAACCAGACATAAGGAAAACACACTTCAATTCATAAAAGCATACGCATTCATTACTGAAGTTAAAATTTTGGTCAAATTATGTGTAGATTTGTCAAAATAAAAATGACTTTCATTTTCCATAACTTCATAAGCCTAGAATTTCACAATAAAAGAGAAGCTTTATATAAATGACAAAACCTAGGAAATGCATTTTTCACATTTTAATTACAATTCACATGTCTGTATCTCCTGCTGTGATGTTTTGTTAAAAAGAGATTTCATTTGTGAAACTGCCAGTATAGAAACTGACAGATGGTAAGACCAGTTTCCAACCTGCTGTAGTACTGGTTTAATATGGTTTAGATTATTCTATTAGCATTGTTTATTTTTACTATATATCTAAGTAGTACCATAATACTATTATAGTTTTGTTTTATTTCTTCTATTGTTATAATTAGATCTATTTATTTGAATTATACCCAGATTTAGTGTTAGTTTCAGATTTTATGAATATACTACTTTTAGGGATGATTTAACTGATGCTTTATTTTAAAATATGTCAAGTCTTATTTGTTTTAATGAATTGCCCACAACCACATAAATGCCTGGGGACAATCATAACAGAACAACTCAAAAGTCCAATTAAAAAAAAGTCACTTTGATGTATATAACCCATAGACATCAACAAATTAACCAATGAATTGGGTTAATTTTAAAAAAAATATTGTAATCAGAAAAAAACAAGTACAGTAGTCCTCCCCTTATCCACTGTTGTGCTTTCGGTGGTTTCAGTCACTTGCGGTCAGTTGCAGTCTGAAAATGTTAAAGGGAAAATTCCAGAAATAAACAATTCATAAGTGTTGAATTGTGCACCTTCCTGCTCCATATTGCTGGGGACGTGAGTCATCCCATTGCCAGCATATCCACATCATATATACTACCTGGTCCTTAGTCACTTAGTAGCCCTCTCGGTCGTCAGATCAGAAAAAACAAAATATATCAGGTTCTGCACTATTTGTGGTTTTAGGCATCCAGTGGGAGTCTTTGAATGTATCCCCTGAGGATAAGAGGGGGCTACTGTATTCAGATATGCAAATTATCTTATGTGAAGGCAAGAAATCCTGAAGTCATGTTCCCAAAGACCTCATCAGTCACAATTCAAAATAGAGACAAAGATAAGAAAATTGTCTACAAAAACCAGTTTCTAATGGTGAATCTGTTTATAAAGATTCTCCTGTTTTATGTTAATAAGCATTATTTTAATATATCAATAGTTTACCTCCCTTTAAAAAACAGGCACAAATTTGAAGAACATTAATGTTGTTAGCGCTCTCCTTTTTTTTCACCATTTCAACTTCAGTTCCTTAAACTGGGTAGTCTTCCCTGGAAATTCAGGGTTACTTCAGTTGCTGGGTAAGAGATGCCTCTACACATCCTCTACTTTCTATCCTCTCAGCCCACTAAATGGACTTAGAATTATATCACTTGTAAACCTGGGACATGGGAGCTCAGATACAAAGACAGTGGCTTACATTCACTTTAATAGACTTGCTCCCATGTGTGCCCTACAGGATGAATCCTAGGTGTCTTTTGTAGTTGCCAGATCAAAGACAGCTCATGCAGTGAGTGTTTTGACCCAGTCACCTGGGTTTAGCTTCTGCCTAAGTTTCCACATGAATAGACCCTGCTGTCCTGCCACTGGGCAGAATTCCTGCTGCAAAGAGACAATTTATAAAGCATAGTTACCACTAACAGATTTCTGAAAAATAATTCTATCTAAATTCTTGTCTACTGTGCCTTGTCTATCTAGAAGGTTGCCCCAATTAAGATAGTATTCTCCATTAAGATTGAGTTTTTCTCTGTTCCCTGGGCCCAGGGCTGCAGCTGAGTCCATCTGCACTTCTCCTATCTCACACTTTATCATTTGTCACTGGTCTTGAACTAAGTGTCAGTTTCAGCCTTGATCTCAATTAACTGTTCTTGTTGCTCTGAGGTACCTATAATGCCACTTTCATGTTGCAAAAGCATCAGGAAAGGATAATTTACCTTTTAGTAATATGGAAGAAATCCAAAATGCTAATACCATATTTATAATATTTTCTTACATTTCTTTTATACCATTAGTCTAAATCAAAGGGGGGAAGTAGTTGTCATACAACTTTTTTCATAATGATTGAATAATCATGATAGAGTATGAAGTAAATAAATCAAAGAACAATAAAACAGCTAGGAAAGAAAAAAATAAGTGCAAGGTTTAAATTTTCAATGATATTTCATCTACAAACATTGTTTTGCAAATGTATTAAAGTTAATTCACTTTCTAAAATGCTGGAAAAACAAATTATCTCCCTTTCCTTTCCTTGGCTCTAATTTTACTTTTTAGGTACCACTACTGAGGAATTTCTAATTTGGCTCATCACTTCAGTGGGAATTCAGTGCACATAAGGGGCACATATGTAATTGGCAACCTAATTTTTCTGCTTTCATCAAATGGTGCAATGCCAAATCTTCATTGAACTTGCCAGTTAAATGCATTTGGGAACCAAACAGCAGCAAGCATACAAGAGATGAAAATGAACAAATTGGAAAGAGTCATTAACTTTCTGTTTTCCTATCACAACAAAAATTCTATCACTGAAAGTGTTGCAAAGTGGGGAATTCTACTTGAAACATTAAACAATCTTAAAAGAGAATAATTCATTTACTTAACTTCTAAAATGTTGTTCATTATAATTTATAAATGGGGTTTCTAGTGCAGATTTTTTTTCGAGGAAAATACAAAATAGCTAAAATGAATCAACTTTTTACAAGTGTGTTTTAGGTTACATATTTTCATATGTCTTTCTGGTCTATTGCATATGAATTCTAATCTTTATTTGGAAAGCAAATTTGTGAGAAAATTAAGCAAGAAATGTTAGCTATATTTAATACCTTAATGAATAAAGGCAATTGACAGATTGTCATGGTTCTCACTAATTATGAATGCAATTGAGAGTGTAAAAATTACAATCAGTTGTGGTTACCAAAGATGCCCTTGAAATATCTGGTCTAATACATAATTTTCAAGTATGCAATATAGAGTCATAATCAAATTATCATTATTGATGAAAATTAAACACAAAACCAGGGCAATGAAAGCACCAAAAACTTGTTCAATATGAGCATTGTCTTTCAAGACAGACAGAACTTACTAAATGTCTATTTATAGCACCTAAACCTCATATTTGTCCACTGGATACAAATCTTCAATAATGTATTTTCTACAAAATTTCTTTTTGCAATGACAGCAGGTTTCTTTCAGTAAGAACTGTGGAGAAAAATTTTCTAACTTTTTCTATCCATGAGTCCAAGTATGTTAAGACTTTTAAAATCCTTGCCTAGCCCTAAAAATTTAACATTTTGTAAACCGCTCCTGCATTGTACAAGGAAGGAGGGAGGTAGAAGAAAAATGCCAAAGGATTATAGATCAGCTTATTTCATAATAATTGAAAGCTCTAAGGAAATTCCTAAGATTTTTAAGTAAGCCAGGAGTACTGCATGGAAAGTAGCAGGGGCAGGAGAGTAAGACAGACAGGTAGAGTTCCAGCTATATCACTTATTCTTTGTATGATCTTAGGTTAACTACTTACCCTCCCAAAATTGACTTTCCTGATTTCATGGGCACACTCTAAATCCCCAAATCCTTTGTTAGTATATCCATTTTCCAATGCTTAAAGGAGCTATAATATCCCATATTTATACTTCATTGATATCCACTGGTCCCAAATTTGCTGCCCTTTCTTTCCAGTATCACTTTTTTTACACACTCCCATTAATATTTGTTCTAGCTAGTGTGCTTACATCATTTTTAATGGATGCTAAATTATGTGTATGAGACATGGAAGAATTAAGGCAGAGGAACGTCAATGTGAAAAAGGTAAAATACATGGAGCATCGATTATGTGCTGACATAGGGCAAAACCCTGAAGCTGTAGCAATGATCATGAGCCATGGGAGAAGATGTGAAAACTGAATCGTCAACCTTGCTGCCTCCTGTCTAGCCTCCTAAATGTTACCTTTCTTTTGTCACATTTATGATAAAAGGAGTTTTCTACAGTTGTCCTCCCAAAGCAGAGTTGTCATCCAGTTAGAACACACATCAACCATTAAGATTCAAATAGTACACCTTACTTTCATCCTCCATATAGCCACATTTCAGAAGTCATATTGTGGCCAGTTAGATTACATACAACACACACACACACACACACACACACATATACACACGCACACACAACCTTGAGAGAAGTGTAGATTGCTTGAATCCTGGAAGCTGTCTCTCAATACAGCACTGCACCAGGTCCCAAAGATCTTGTAAGCTGGGCAGGAGGCTAGAAAGGGGATAGATAAGGGGAGGTGAAGTCAGGTGCACAAACTTAACTTTGGGGATGCATTATCTACCTAGAAATTGTCCTATATTCTACCAGAATGGATTTAAAAACTGGTGTGCACACACACAAAAACAGAGTTAAATGCACTCCATTTGTTGTACTGTCTGCTAAAGGCATAAATATACAGGGGTAGAGATAAAGAAGGGGATGGATGGGAAAGAGTTCAGGACCCAGTGCAAACCTGAAAGGAAATGAGGCAGTGCAAGGGTCTGAGAGGATCAAGGGAAAATAAATTATGTAAGCAACAGCACCATGCATCAGAAGTCTTTTCCATCTCTAAACTGGCAAATTTTCCCCAGGGGGCCATCAGTCAAATGATGTCAAATTGGTAGCTGGTCGTGTTTGTAACGCCCGTATTGTGTAGGACCTTCTGTGTAGGGACACAAGTTCCATTCTTGGTCATACTCGCAATGCTTCCATTATCTTACAGAAGAACTGATTGCTGCAAATGGTTCCTGGGAGGTGTGACCTGCTTAAAGAAAAGCAGCCAGGTTTCCCTCCTCGCTCCTGTGGAAGGAAGAGACTTGTCAAGATGTGAATTGAGTAGGTGAGAAGGAAGAGCGGAGAAAGAACCTCATAATTTCCTCCCTTGGAGGTGGAAGGCAAGGAAGAGAGCATCGCAAGCTTGGAGAGGAAAGAGACATAGTGCATTTCCAGCGGTCACTTCGCTTCTCTTCAGACTCCCCCTATTCTCTCGTCTTGACCTGCCAACGCACTTGGAGTCGACGTACGCGCAAGGATGGGCTAGGAAAGCCAAGTCAGCACGGTGGACTACTGCGTCCCCTAAAACGAAAACTCAGCAGCCGGCCAGCACCGGGGCGCGCGCGTCAATGCCCGAGGATGCGTGCGCGGCAGCCTCGGCGCAGTTGGCCGGGAGCCGCCCTCGAAGCCGCCCCGCCCCAGCCCCCCCGCCCCCCCATAAAGGCCGCGCTCGTCCCCGCCCTCCTCACAGCCCGGGAGCGCGGCCTGCCGGGGAGGTGGCTCCTGCGCTCCCCGCACAGTCACAGTCCGCGCACTCACACACTTGGAAGCGCCTCCCCGCGGCCCTCCTCTGCCCTCCTCTTGCTCTGCTCTGCTTTTCCTCACCACAGA
The DNA here is from genome assembly GCF_041146395.1 of Eulemur rufifrons. Taxonomy (NCBI): domain Eukaryota; kingdom Metazoa; phylum Chordata; class Mammalia; order Primates; family Lemuridae; genus Eulemur; species Eulemur rufifrons. The sequence goes on along the minus strand of NC_090995.1, from coordinate 9,300,631 downwards.
CAGTCGCGGACCTACCGCCGATCCGCCTCCCTCTCTCTCTCAACATGACTGACTGGGAAGCGGTGGCTCCGGCAGAGCCGCTCTGCTGGCGCAGGCGGGAGGAGCAGGAGGATTATTAAATAACGCAGCTCGACTCCGCGCCGCTGGGAGTGGAGAGAAGGAGCCCAACAGCCACGAAGGGGAGGACGGGCAGAGAAGGGGGACCAGGAAGGACACCCCCGTGCCCCGAAGACACAAATCCCCGAGTGCCCGGGAGGAGCCTTCACGAGCGGCGGGGAACCCTCCAGGTAGTAACGCCCCCCGGTGCCCCCGCGCCCGGCGGGTCGCGCGTCGCGTGGCCGCTGCGCCCGGGCCGGCCCCCCGGCGGGCGCGGGGATGACCGCCCGGCAGGTGACCGCGCCGTGCCTGGGCCGCGCGGGAGCAGCCCCCGCCCAGGCCCGGGGCGCCGGCCGTGGGCCCGGCGTGCTCAGCGCAAGGACCTGGCCTTGCGGGCGGGGCGGGAAGGACGCGGAGGGGCTCGCCCGCCACCGGCCCGCGACTCCCGCTGCTCTGCGTGGCCATTTCCTCCGCGTTCCTGTGAGGTTTATGCCCCGCGGCCGCGGCCGCCGCTCCAGGGCGATGCGGAGCGCGGCCAGTCGGGGAGGCAAGAGTTGGCGAAGGCTTCGTGCCGCCGCTCTTCCCGGCCGCTCGCGTCCCGCAGGTAGGGGCGGCCCGCAGCGCTGGCGCCCCGGGCTGCGGTGCTGGGGCGGGGACGGCGGCGCAGGGGGGAGGGGAGGCGGGGAGGGGGGCGGGGAGCCTGAGGGTCCCTGAGGAGCCGCAGTGCCCGGACCGGGACCGCCTCTCGCCTCCGGCTGCCTGTCCTCTGGCGCTGGCTTCCTGGATCGGGAGCGAGACCTTACCCTGAGGCAGCAGGAACAGCGGCGACTTGGAGTGAACACATTGCTTTGTGGTGGCGCGTCAAGGGCTCCAGGGGTGTGTGTGTGTCTGTGTGTGTGTCTCTCTGTGTGTGTTCGTGTGTGATCGCGCTTGGGACTCGTCGACGCGTGGGTTCACCTGAGCAGAAAGTCAGCCTGGAGCTGAAACCGCAGGTGGCCCCCTGGCCCCTTCACCGTTTGGCCCGTGTCCCAGGGATTCGTACACACGGTGCCAGCAAGGGGTAGGGGTGACGGAGGGATTTGTGAATGGTGCTTCGCTGTGCGTGGAGGCTGAGCCTTGCTGATGTAAAGGAGGAGGTATCCAGAGTGAGAAGAAAGGCTATTTATGGCAAAGAGTTGTGAGATTTCTTGGGGTTTCCTTCGGTGTATCCTGGGCTGCGCGCGCTCTCTTTCCTCTGCCCTTTCTCGGAATTAGAAGCAATTCAGCTTTTTTCTCCCTCGCGTGGAACCTGGAATAGGAAATGAAGTGAGAAAATTACTCTTATTGTTACAAGTAGGAAAAAAAAAATGCTTCTTAGAAGTTACACATTCCTTGCTTTTTAATGTTATTATGGCCCCATTTTTCCATTCCTCTTACCTCTTCGGGCCCTCAACAGGAATTACAGGACAGGAAATACCTACTTGGTTTCAACTGCTTTCATTTTTGAAATCTTTATAATGAATACCTTCCTACTGAAATATGACACACAAGTCTCCCTTTCCCCCTCCCCCCGGCTATTAAAAATAATGTACACACATAATTTAAAGCCGGTTTTATTAAAAGCCTTGAGGAGGACAGAGAAGAAGGCACCTAGGTGGGTCTATTACTACTGATTCTTTAAAAACTGGTTGTTAAGAAAAGACCTAAAACACTGTTAATCTAGGTTACAGCATAATTTGTTTTGGTTTCCCTTTTTGTTCACTTTGTAACAGGTACAAATTCCAAAGACATAACTTGAAGCTTCGAGATGACTTAGGGATGGTGCAAATTAACGTTTGTCCTTAAAAGTAGCAACCTGTGCTTTTATAGAACCGATGATGGGATTGTGATAGTAGAATAGTGTCCTTAATCTATTAAACGGAGATGTCTGAAAACGCCCACCAACACAATGTTTTTAAAACATTAAAATTCCATGTTGTAACTACGCTTTGAATAATCTCACAGAGAAGAAAGAAAATTAAACTGGTCAACCTGTTGTCCGAGTAATTTGTCTTCGTTTCATATTAATTAAGAAGTTCCTTATTTTGATGAAAACAAACTGTTTTTCCTCCAACTTGAACATTTCCTTAACATGCCTGTTCATTTGAAAGGCATAGTGGAGTTAAGGATTTGATCTTATGATTTAGTTAGATTCATACTAGTTTAAAATACATTTTCAACATTAGCTCATGTGCAGCTTTTTATGTTAGCTTGGAACTTAGATGGAGAACCCCATTCATTGGAATGTAGAGATAATGGGGAATTAAAAAATGTAACTGATGGACAGTAACATTGCAATTGTTTAAAGTTGTATTTATGAGTATTTTGTTCTTCAACACTGTCAGCCAATCAGCAACTATTTATTATATAAAAATATCATACCATAGAATGTTAGTTTACATCAAACTCATGAAGTAGAAAATGAAAAATTTATTATATTTTTACAATAGTTATTCAACTTTGTACTGAATTTCATTACTCATCACAATGTTCATAATAAAAGGTCTATCATGTGCAAAGTACTGTCTAGACATTGTGGAGGAACACGAGATTCCCTTGTTCCCTATTTTTCAAGAACTTACTTGCCAGTTGAGAGGAATCTGATGCTCGTACTTGAACATAGAGTTAACAACCCATGACAATGAAAGATTACATGTTTAATGAGTACTACAGGAGTTCAGAGCTTGACAGTTAACATTTCATACTGGATTTTGTTTGAAAAGGCTTTGGGGGTAGGTAAGACTGGCTTGGTCTTGATCTTAAAGGATAAGTAGGATTAGTAGATTGTTAGTTTGTGGGTAAGAAGAAATACAAAATATAAGATGCAAGTCTCCTGGAATTGTAGAAAAGAAGACGCAAGGGAAGGTAAGTTTGCTTTGAAATAGATTGAGGTATTGTACAGAGTGCAGGGTGAGTCTGGTTTTGATGTTTATCATTCTGTACATTCTGTTCTTGAAGTTCATTGTCAGTATTTTTGCACCTGAGAAGACAAATCTTTAACTTTATATTGCCTTTTAATAAACAGTATGTACTTGTACTACTATAATAGTACAATAGAGTACGTATAGAGAATATGTACTCTAAATATTTAAATATAGACACATCACACTAAGGTGTTGAGTTTGGTATTAATAACAAGATGGTGCATGTGCAATCTCTTTACAGCAAGGTGTTTTGAGTACTTCCTTAATCAAACCTTTTTATGTTTGCTCTAAAGAAGTAGCGTAACATGTCCAACAACAGTATTAATTTAGCATTCAAGCATTCATTGAATGCTTAACATTTTATTCTTCATGTAAAATGTGTAACCCATTAAATGTTTTCTATAATATTTTTATTTTAAGGTTGCTAGATTTATTAGATATAATAGATTAGATTTTATTTTATTTATTGTGTGCATCCATGTAATAGTTCATCTGTCCTTAAATTATTTGCCATGAATATAGAGCTATGATACTAGGCTAGTGGGGGAACTTTTTAGAATTGTAGCAAAAATTTTAAGGGTATTTTAACTATCTTCTGATAAGTAACTTGTATTAATAATAAGAGCATGACTTGTCTCTAAGTATTCTAAACTTATTTTTTCTTTGTATGTATACTTGTTATTTGTTTTTGGACAAACACAAAACTATTTAAAATGTATTTCTTCATTTCAGTAGCAAAAGGGAAAATATCTGAATTGACTTTAAGCCTGTCTATTCAATATGACACCCCAGAAGTATGTTATGGTGACAGTAAAGAAATTGTACAAATATTAGATATGACTTCCAATAAATAAGCAAATGGAATTCTCTCAGATCAGTAGAAGTAAAATATTTTCATACATATATTTTGTTGACAGTGAATAGATAAGAGTTACTACAAAAGTGAAAGCCTATTAAGGCACCAATTTCATATTCCTGCAAGAATGGAGTGATTTCCAATGCAGTAAGGGTACAAACCAGCCTATCTGTTAATTGGTCCCTTTTGAGTTTGGTTTTTGCCTATGTGTCACAGGTGTATCATTTTGATAGTGTAACCTCGCCTACTGTATGACTGACAGTGTCTGTATGATTTCCCTATTGGGTAGTGACAAAATCTGTTTACTTTATATTGAGGACATGTACTTCTGTCTGCAATAATATCTTCACTATGCAACAGTGTCAGTTAACAATAAAACATGGAGTCTGGGGTGGGAGAAGAAGTGAGAAAAGATGAGGAGATTGAGGAAAAAACACTATAACAAAAGAAACATGTTTTACTATGAAGGTTAAACTAAATACAGAAATGTAAAGCTGACCATTTTAAACTGCAATTGGTGCAGTACCAAGATATTGTTATCAGTCTTATTTTAGACAACCGTATTGCATTTCAAGTTGTTTTCATGTTGGCTAAATAAAAAAAAAAAAGTGGTGGTCGGAAATGTTTACTGGGGTCTTTGATATGATATTAAAAATTGTTAAAAGATTTGTGCTTAAATCATTGACAAATGAAGTTGTTTGGCCAAATTCCTGGCCCTACCTCTAGATTTACTTAAAATATGGCTTTTGGTTTTGCTTTACATTACATTAACAATTTAAAAATTTTAGTTAAACTAATTAAAATTTTTAAAGTTTTTAACTATGCTTTGATACAAAATACAATCCAAAGGTATTTTACAAAGAAACATTTTGTTACTTAATGGCAAATACTTAACCCAGAGCAGTGGTTCTCAGAGCAGCAACACTAGCACCTGTGAACTTCTTAAAATGTCAAATCTGGAGCCCAGCCATGGAATGAATCAAAAACTCTGGGGTGGTGATTTCTTTTTTCTTTTTTCTTTTTTTTGAGACAGAGTCTTACTCTGTTGCCCTGGGTAGAGTGCAGTGGCATCATCACAGCTCACTGCAACCTCAAACTCCTGGGCTCAAGCGATCCTCCTGCCTCGGCCTCTGGAGTAGGTGCATGCCATGATGCCTGGCTAATTTTTCTATTTTTTGTAGATATGGGGTCTTGATCTTGCTCAGGCTGGTCTTGAACTCCTGAATTCAAGTGATTCTCGGGCTCCTAGAGTGATAGGATTATAGGCGTGAGTCACCACACCCAGCTTCTATGTGATTCTTATGGACTCTAAAATTAAAGAACCACTGACCTAAAGTATTTTAGAGTGATATTTGAAGGCTGTGTCTTCTTCTGTTTTGTATCTAAGTACTTTCCTCAACTGGTAGTAAACTTAGGTTTAACTATTTAGTCTTGGAAAATATTACACTATCAAAAGATTTTCAACTTAACTGTGTTTTTTGACCACATTTTAAGTGAGTTTTCAATTCCGTTGCACACAATTGTTGTTGGTTGGGGAGGGAATACATGAGAATTTAACTGGGCAGTAATGACCCCAAGCTGGACCTGATTGGTAGTCATTTATATAGGAATATGGAATACACTGGTGCATTAAAATAAAAGTTGAGCATTTTCTGTTTAGTCTTGTTGACTTTTATGTGATGTTTTTGGTCTTGGCATGTAGTAGTCATCTTTTTCTGTGTTAAGTTTACAGTTATTTTAACTGTATAATAATAGCATCACACATGTGGAATGTTCTCAAAGTCTAACTGCTGAAATACACTTTAGATCACAGCTCTACATCTTTCAAGATTACAGAAAATGTGTTCACATTCTGTGCCTCTTTTAGTACCACTATCCCTCTCCTTCTTCCCCCAAACTTTGCTTCTCTATTTCAGGTATGAACTCAGTCTTCGCTTCCCTAAGGATAGCTTTATTGGCTGCCTTTGCTATATCAGTTGGCTTATTATATACAGTTTTAGTTCCATATTCCTCTACCTTGTGGTACTTCCTGAAATTTTAATTTTACATGTATTTGTGTGATTGGTTCAATATTGCTTCATCAGGGTTAGCAGTACCCAGCATGTATTACATTAGATTAGATAAATATTGCTTAAAAAATGTATGAATAAATGACTAAGCATCTATGCCTTCATTCTAAGGATTTTTTATTTTTTCCAGAGAAAGACGCTTTAAGAAGCTTTAAAAATAAGGGGATTACTAGAATATTTGTAAACATAAGTATTTTTTTCTATGTTGCAAATGATGATATTTTATTAACAACAATAGCAGTGTCTATAATGTGCTGAACACGTCTTACATCGTAAGCACTTCATATATGTTATGCTATGTAATTCTTCTAACATTGTAAAGTTGGTTTTATGGTTATATTAAAGATGAAGAAACTGAGTCTCTGTTCTATGGTCTGCCAAACTATCTAGACCAAACATTGTAATTTTTTTTTATTACAGTGGTGCAAAAATTATGAATCCAGTAGGCAGAGAAAGTTTGAAGGAGGAATATATGTCTTCTCTTTATTCCTAATTTAGCTCAGGACCTAGCAGCAATATCTGTGCATTGCTTCTCTTTTGCCATCATCTTCAGTGATGCTGCTGTTGCTTCTTGGGTCATTGGAATAGATGATGGAGGACTTGCAAGGCTGGTACTTCCATGTTTTCATTTCCAGTACTGATACTGTATACCCTCAGTACCCTTCAGTCACAGTTCTCTTACCCCATGTTGTCAGAATCTCTCAATTCTGTAATAAGAATTTAAGACATAGCCAACTATAATTTTGCAAATGCATGCCTTTACATACAAAGAATGCTCAAACATTAAATATTCTACTACATATTTGGAGATGTGCAGCTTATCTTCTGGAAAGGTTCACAAAGAGCTTTGAGCACCTTGCTCAAAAGTTGGTGTTAGGTGTAAGCTATGAATCCAGCTTTCTTCCCATGCAAAGGAAACATGTCCCTGTGTACTATCGAACTTAATTTAGTTTCTATTGACTTGCAATCTTTACATCATCTATTTAAATGTAGGGTTACTCAACGTTTGAGTGTTTGTAGCAAGGGAAATATCTACAGGCTGATTTCTTAAAAGTCCATGGACAGAGAGTTGAATTTGGTTATTTTGAAGCCCTTGACTAGACTAATTGTATAACATTATATATTTTACAATGCATTTAAATCAGTCACTAACATAAATAAAATTAGGTGCATAATGTCAAGGAGAAAAAAGCAATTTTTTTTTTTTAAAACTAAGTATTTCACTTCTGGCCTATTTTGTAGCTTTTGTGAAAGTCTGTTTCTGTTATTGGGACTACTGAATCATCAACTTGAGTCTCAGCCATGCCGCTGATTCAGGAGCATTCCTTTTATGTGGTGGGAAGATTGACTGGTTTCTAGCACAGCACAAGCAACCTTTGATAGTCAGCTGTAATATTATAGCATAATTCTAGTAATTAGGCTTCTTGCTTATATAATTGAACTGATTTCTTACCCAATATTTTCTCTTGTATCTTAATAAATAACTCAATCTCAACATTTCTCCCAGCATTTGAGCAAGGCCTTTCTTTTTTCTTTTTTTAAAGGCATCTAACTAGCTTACCCAGGCTGGTCTTGAACTCCTAGGCTTAAGTGATTCTCCCGCATTGGCCCCCCAGAGTGCTAGGATTACAGATAGGAGCCACTGCACCCAGCCCACCAAGGCCTTTCTGTTGACAGAGTTTTCTATATTTCTGTAAAGACTGGGATCCTGCCTCTGAAACCATCTCATTTCCTGAGCCATTTTATCTGCTAGCAGACTCCCCAAAATAACACCTACTTTTCTGGATCTCTAAACATTGCCAGCTGTTAGAGGTATGCTTCATTTTAATCCTTACTCTTGGACTTCCGTGATACCAACTACTTATGGCATATTGCCATGCCCCCAAATGCTCAGGCTGATCGAACTTCTTGGGAGTATTCACAGCTGTGCCTCTATAGTACTTCCTGGACTATAGTGTAAGTCTAGTACCAGATTATGATGATCACCAGACTGTCTTATTTTGCTGCATATAACCTTTCCTTACTTGGCTGTGTCCCACTATAGAGCTACTCATTCATCATCATTGATAACAAACATTTTGCAAATGTTTGTTACAAATAAGTCAATCAGTTTCAAAAAGAATGGATCTCCTGTTTGTCTAATCTTGAAGTATAAATTGTAGATAACTTTTGTTTGCTGAACAGCTTAATCTGCAATAAATGAAATACATGTTGTTCCATGTCTTGTTTGATGCCCAGATGTGATACGTGTATACAAATATGTGCACAGTGTGAGTATGAATTCTTTAGAATTTGCCTATTTCTCTTTTTCTAGTCATTTATTAATTTCAAGATGATCTGGCTCTTCTGCATTAGACTTCATAATGTTATTTGAATATTGTATGTTTAGAATGTAGAACAGCTGAAGAAATACATTCCAGACAGTGAGGTGCCTTCTCTAATTTTCCCTATTTATTAATGAAACTTAGCACTATTCCTGTGCTCAAGAAGTGTTTGTTAAGCCAATTGTACTACCTTATTTCAATCTTTACGAGAGTATCAGTGATATATTTTCCTTACTAACCAAAGTCAGACTAAATTGTCATATTTACATACCTGTTCAGTGAAGTTAGCTCTTTCTTGGAAATAGTTAAGTATTGTGATTCTCTTAATGAGTTTTTACTGTGTGTGTTGGAGGTGGTGGTTGTTTTTTGCAAAAATAGCAAACAATGTACTATAAACCTTTATCACATTTCCAAATAAAACCAAACCAAACATGTATTAGAGGCATGGCAAAAATAAATGCAAATGTAAGCGTTAACATTCTAATTATTCCTTTAGAAACTTATTTTTATGTGTGTTTAGTTTTGTTTATTTCAGATTTATAAATTACCAGCACATTAAGTATGAATATATGAAATGTACTGAGTGCACCTTTATAGTATACAACACTTTTCAAGACATTTAGGAAAAGCTTGAAGGGAGGAAGGCATCCCAGAAACATCAGATGAGAAGGTTAGGAAAAGGAAGAAAGTACCTCTAAACCAAACTCACATTGAATCTTAGAAATGCAGACTAAGGGTAACTTATTGTAGGTAAAGTTTCCATATATTTTATAGATAACAAAACCAATAGGTTTTTACACTAAGATTCATAAATTTTGAAGGAATGTTACCTATTAGACAGATAGCTCAAGAATAGTTGTTTTTTTGGTGTTTAATATTGTACTCATGCAATAGACTGAAGAATACTAAAAGTATTCATTAATAAATGAGTTCTGTAAAAATTAAAATGTAACTCCTCTAAGATTAATTTTAAAAATAAAGTATAGATTACTAAATTGGGCCGTTGAAGAAAACATTTCACATTTGCATGCAAGCATATACACTTTTATTAATAGCAACATTATGACTAAAATTGACTTTGAGGTATTTCTTGCAGTGTACCTCAAGGTGTAAATATAGTAGTGTTGGGGAGATAGCTTCTTCATCAGCAGCAGTGCTGTTTCTAGAAGGGTGAAGGATCCTGCAGTGGGAAGGTCTAAGGTGATTACAGGGACAGGGTAATATGAAGCCCAAGGTCTGCTTGGAACACAGTGGGGATAAAGATCCCAGAGCACTAACTATCCAGAGAAGAAAAGGAAGGAATTGCCTCCCAGAATGTTTCTGAGGAGAGCCAGGTTCATTAAATGGTGATACAGAAAGCAGCCTCAGAGGTCTAATGCAGGAAATAAATGGATGAGCTATGTTAGAAGCCAAAGGGTTTTAATTTGAATATAAAACAGATCGGCAGATTTGAAATTCTGGAGATCCTCTAATCCCTCTTCCAATCTGCTAGACCTCAGTCTGTACAGTCACTTTGATACAAGGGAGCTATCCAGGGTACTAAATCCTGTTGCCCTCTCTTGCAAAAGTGCAAAATATATTGTTTTAATGGTAATCTTAGAGTCGCTGTTGCAGATGCTACATCACTTACTTGGAGTTATTAACCTACCATCATTTGGTTTATTCGGGTGGGTCCTTCAAGGCTCCATTCAAAGGTAAATTTGAAGCCCAGGTCAATCTCATGAAAGAAGCCTGTTCTGATTTCCAGTAACAGCCTGTGTATATCACTATCGAATCTTCATTTAAAGAATCATTATTCACTATGTGTTTGTACTTCTTGCCCACTAGATTGTGAGCTCTATAAGGGCAGGGATTTTTAAAATTTTATTTTCTTTCTCCACCAGCTGATCTAAATCAGAGATGTGAAGATCATCAGTTAACGAGAAATGAATGAATAAATGCACTACTGCTTAAGAATGACCTGGATTTTGTCCATGTCATGTGAGCTACTTCCAGGGCAAGTCACGGTCCTGAATAATACCTAGGCTCACTTTGAATATTCCCTTCCCTGCCTATTTCATAGGCTGAAAATTTCTTCTTAATTTGGAACTGAATAACCTATAATGTCTAAAAGTCTTAAAGGAAAATGAAAGGACTGTAGGAACTGTGGCATTTAAAACACGTGCATTTGGGGATTAGTGAGGTCTAAGGAAGCAAGAAGCAGTGACGTAGGCTTATTTGGCAAACGGAGGTCAAAGGAAGTGTCTGTTTTGTTACTTCCTCAAAGCAGAATCAGGAATATGCACTTCCACATTCACTTTCGAAGGCCTCTGGAATATGGCATTTTCTCCTACTTCTTACAGCCCAGAGTCACATTTTGAAATGTTCACAAATCTGAGGTCATGTAAGACTGGCAGAATTCTTTCATTCAGCCCACAAATGTTACTAAGCCTTGTATACATCGGTTAATGAGACAGGTACATTTCCTGTCCTTCTAAAGCTTAGAATTTATTTCCTGGTTGCAGAACCTATATAAGCATGGTCTTTGGTGAGGATGGAAGTTGGTGGACTTCTTTTTGTTTCTTCTTGCAGCCACATTTGTGACTTGCTAGCTTGCCACACAGAGTGAGTGTGCTTGTTTCTAGCACTCTACCTCTCACACATATCGTGGCCCTGAATTTCCGACGTGGCCATAAAGGGACTATGTCATCATTAAAAAAATCTTTTATTTACATGTAAGACATTCTGTCACCAGTGATGTTAAATTGTATGCCTTTGTAAATCTTCTTTGAAAGAAGAAAGTAATGTAGTTCACACTCCCATAAAAAATCAGTACATATTATTGAATTAAAAATTTTTGCTGGAATGTTTTTTGACACTAAGTCAAACTTGTATCAATCTTTGTTACGTGTGTTTGTACAAACACACACAGGTATATAATAATTGATTTCTTATTAAATCTCTCTTGTATTACTTTCTTCTAATAATGTAGGTAGTTTTAGCGTATTTTTTTTTAGGAGGAAGGGTTAGGCGTTAGTGTTATCCAGAGAAACAGAACCAATAGGAGATAGATGTGTGTGTGTATATATATTAATATATATAATCTATTTACCTATCAAAGATTTATGTTAAGGAACTGGCTCGCATGGCTGAAGTCTGTGGAGCTGACTGGCAGGATGGAACTCAGGCAGGATTTTTATGTTACAGTCTTGATGCAGAATACCTTCTTCTCCAGGAAACTTTAGTTTATGTTCTTGAGGCCTTCAACTGATTGGGTGAGAATCAGCAACATTATCAAGGGCAATCTGTTTTGCTTAAAGCATTATAGATATTAATCACCTCTACAGAATACTCTCACAGCAATATCTAGAGCCATGTTTGATCAACGAACTTGGCACCATAGCCTGGCCAAGTTGACACATAAAATTAACCATCACAGGGGGTGAAGGGTAATATGTTAACAAGCCCCTTCTGGTTTACCTGATATGTAGGTGTATACATATTTTTCCTTTGGCCAGAGATATTTTAGCATTGGTCAGTTATTGGCATCTGTAGACACAAGTCATCATTCATTTGTTCTTTATTCATTTATTAAGCATGTGATATGTGTAAGAGAGAATGATATGCAAATGAATAATTTGAAGAAAATGAATGACAGAGGCCATATCTTCTAAGTGTGTTAACTCTAGTGGAAGAACCACAAATGTCTTGGATACATGTATGGTAAATAAATTTGTGGAATCAAAATGTGCATTTTTCAACTTTGCCAATTAAATGTCATTTTTCCCATGAGCTACCAAAAAAACTTATGTCAAGTGTTAATATGCCAAGTTATTATGCTTATGAGTTTAAAGATGAGTCATATGTAAAATTGGATTATGAAGGGTATACTTACTCACTGCAGGTCAACTTTATTTGGACAATGTTGGCTATGCATACATTTATTTTAGCACATTAAAGAATTTGTATCTGTGTTTTACCTGTGCAAAGTTGATTCAGAGAGGTCTGCCAAGTGGACTGTCATGTTTTTTGATAGTCTTCTTATTTATGTAGCATAGCGCAATAAATATTGTATTTATTAACTCTTAATGAGTGTTTTTAATGACGCTTTCGTATTTCGAAACTATGGTTTGTTTCTATTTTCTTATTCAATGAACATAGAATTGTCTGCCTGGCTTTTGAGGCCCTTTGTAAGCTCGCCATGCTTTGTTAATCCAAACATAGATCTTCTATTTTCTTAAGGTCATATAACTCAGAGCACACCCATTATACACGTTTAATCCTTTCTGTTTTATGCAAATCTCAGCGTTATAGGCCTAACTCCATGAGACCTTCCATGATGACTTTAACCCTCCTGGGGAGTTTCCTTTGCAGCACTCTGAGTTGTAAGTAATACCTAGTTGGCACCAGACAATTAAGGAGAGTCTGTTCTGCTACAAAGCATTTTTCTGTAATGTGCATTAGCTCCTACATGATGGGTAAATAGGGGAATTATGTTAGTAAAATGTGGAAGTTGTTTCATGTGTGATTTTTTTTCTCCAGCATATTTGTACTTAACTTCACCAAATCACTACAGCTGAATGCAAAGTATACTAATAGAGGGATATCGTATCGTTTATTTACCCCATAATCTGTTACTGGTGTGGTGAGGCCACAATTTTAGCTTATTGTATGTATGATTTTTCTTGATCTGTGCAGCCACAGCTATCCTCACCTTTTTTTTTTTTAAAGGAAAATGTTTATGTATTTTCTGTATTAAGAATTTTACATGTCCTTTTAGGTATATATGATTCTTATAAAAATTGTTATGTTTTTGGTTAGCACTTTGTGTTATAAGTTGCATAGATTTTGAATATTTTTGCTACAACTCTCTTTTTGGTATAAGCTCGGTTATATTTATTGTTCAGTTTTTCAGAAGGAGAGAACACCTAATTGCAATAGCAGTAATTAAACAAATTCACTTCATATCACTTGATATTTATTCAACATCTACTATGTGTCACTCACTAGTACTAATGTTGATTGTATGAAAAGTGAGCAAGGCTTACGTTTTTGTACACTGAACCATCTAATCAAAAATCCTAAAGGGTGGTAGTTGTATTTCTTAGCTCAGTTTAAGGGGAGGAAGAAAGACAATAAGTAACTGACTTTCTTGCATGTTTTTCCCTCTGCCTGTAATGCTTTCCTGTTCCTGTCTTATTTAACTCATTTCTTCCCAAGCTTCACAACTCAACTCGTTCATCACTTCTTCATGCTATTTTAAGCTCTCATAGCAGCACGCACTGTGCACTTTTATTTCATAGCACTTAAGATAGCTGTAATTTTACAATTATTTATGAGATTATTTAAATAATATCTTCCTTCTTAGAGTGTAAGCCCCAAGAGAGCAGAGATCATGTTTATTTTTTCTCACCATTGTGTTTCCATTTCCTAGCAAGCACACGTACAGGCATTAATGTACATTATAAATGTATTATATATATTGTATATACATGTATGGAAATGTCAGGTAGTCAGTATATTTTAGGTGAATGAATGGATTAATGAATAAATTAATTTTCCTTTAGTTATTTATTTTTTAACAACTGAATCTTGAATATGCTTGCTAGAATCAGTCATTTTTTCCTGTCCACATCTCTTTTGTTATCATCACATTTCCTGGTCTGTGTACCTAGTGCTCGTAAGGCCACTTCAGCACTCAAGCTACAAGATATCTTTTTTAAGCGTGAAAGATATAAACTACTTGTCGGGTTACTCCATCTATTGTTTGTTCTCCCAAAACACAACAGTTGGCTTTGGATCTTGAAATTTTATTTTAGAATAGCTCACAGCTTTCCTGAACTTGCTCCCAGGCCTTGCTTGTTTAAGTTACAGCTAGGCGATGTTCAGATTCTTGCTAGGGCAACTGGATTGTAGAAGGAAAACTTTACTATTCACTGGATTAATTATAATCTCAAATCTTGTGGATGATATCTTTGTTTCCCATTAAATATGACATGTAGGTGATGAGATTATTTTAAGTGAAACATCATTAAGTCAAGTACTTGTGGATGAACGTATACCTATTGTAACATTCATGCCACCACCCACTGTTAACAATTGCTTCACTGCCACTGCCTTGGATATAAATTACCTGGAGGTGTTGTGAATGTGGACCAGATTTACTTAGTGTATCTAGTGAATAGCTGAGTAAACTCTTCTTTCAGTAGTGGGGAAAAATAAAAGTGATAAAGTAGTGGAATATAATTAGGGCATATATAGTCATTTCATACATGAAATATCAACTGGATTCTATGTGACCTTGGTGATTTATATTATTTAGAGAATACAGAATAATGATCACATAGTATTTTACACTTTTTATATACCTCAATTACATGCAACCAATTTCAGATATTCAGACTAGTAGTATATTTTACTAGATTATGTAGTAATCGTTGAATAATATGCCTATGGAAAAATTTCATTTAAAGTATTTTATTCTAATGCTTAGTTTCCTCTTTGTGAATTCAAATGCCCTATTTATTCATTTTGGTCGGTTGTATATTTTTTGTATTAGCCAATAATTAAACGGTTATCTAATTTTCTAAAATCCAACCAAAGATATCTAAACCCATCTAAACCCAACCCATCTAACGAATTACTGCTGAGTAATATTTCTACACCATTTTAGTACCATTATTGTTTTTATTTCAGTAAAGAGGCTACTTTCTGGCTAAATATGGTTTAATTTTGATAAGAAATGTTTGATGGCCGATAAACTTCCAGATATCAAGTAATATTATAAAAAGTCAAATAATTTATTTCTATTTGCTTAATAGATGACATTTGAAATGCTAATCCTATTCTTGTATTACCTTCTACCTTTAATATATTCTAATCTCATAGGCCCCAATTAGATTTCAAATCAAAATCTCAGAGAAATAGAGCACTTTTCCAATTTAACAAACAAAATAACATCATATTTTATGCATAGGGTAACTCCAACTAAGTGATTGTGGAATGCTACACAATCAAAATAATACTTAAATAATTAGTTACATTATTAACTAAAAGTAGGAAAGGTAAAAAAAAAAATGGTAATCTTGTCTGCCTTTTTGTCATATGTTATTGCCTTTAAAATAAAATTTCATTGTTATGTCAGTGTGCTTTTCAGTTTTATGCTCTGCATTCATTGTTAGGTTCACGTTGTCCATAGTGCTGGACTGAGTCACTGTATTTAATATTCCAATATGTATTGTACTGAAAATGATTTTGTTTTTTAAATTCACATCTATGTATATAGGAAGTGACTATAGATGTCTAAACTATAGAGGAATATGCAATCATTTTTAAAGATCATTTCATAGATTTTGTATTGTTTTGACTATGTTAATACATTTTCTACCTGTGAAATGTCATGTAATGAGAATTATAATTTTTCTTTTACTATGTCTTCATTCTTTGGAATTTTTAAACTCTGGAGCAAAAACTCAGCATCTTTGTCTAATATGTGCAATAAAAACAAGAAATAAAATTTTACAGATTGTGAAATTTTAAAATAAGACTAGGATTATCATCTTATGCTGTTCCATGTACTCGAGTATAGACATTGTTTTAGGATGCATGTTTCCTGTAACATTGACAGATGAAAGAGCTGATAGATTTCTTAAAATGATCTGTGAACTACTAGTGTGTAGTTTAAGAGTTGGCATTTGCTGCAAGCTAGCTATTATTAAGTATCTCTGAATAACACTCTTATCTCCCCAAAACTTAAAAAAGAAAATAAACTTTAAATTGGAAAAAATGTTTCCAGGTAAAATATTCAGCCGGACGTGGTGGCTCACGCTTTTAATCCCAGCTACTCGGGAGGCTGGAGGATAGATAGCTTGAGCCCAGGAAGGAGCTGTGGTCACACCACTGCACTCCAGGTTGTGCGACACAGTGGGACCCTGTATCTGGAAAAAAACAGAAGTTAAATATTCAGCAAAAGTAGTGAACAAGAATTAGCGAGATAAGTACTGATTTGGTAACCTTCCCATTTTTAAAATTCTTTTATTCCTAGTCTTTTGAAAAGTAGGACCAAATTTATATAGCACAGATGTAGAATTTTAACCCGCATCTACAGTGAAAGCATAGAAGATCAGAGGAATATTTTAATATGTAAGTTCTCTTTAAGTTTTTATAGAGTGTAAAATAATACTTTACCCACATTATACTTTTTCTTGTGTTAAAATTTAACAAACGTAAAGGGTCTGATCTTTAGATCAACTATTTCTTTGTTAAAATAATCTGTTTTACGGTGCATTTTATCTCTGAATTAGCCTGGAAAAACAGTTTCCATGATTCTAAATACTGGCAAGTTCGGTCTGGCAGCTTTTACTTGGTTCAAAGAGTAGATCACAATAAAGATGGCAGTTAAATAATAAAAAAGGGGTGGTTGTTGGAAGATTTAGTTTAGTATTGATAATTCTATTAACTTTTAAACTGTTATTGAAATTGGCTAAGATAAACAAGTGTAATTTTATATGAGCCAATTTTGATGTAACCAGATAAAGTTCATAAAATACTCTAATAGTTGGTCATTATTTATCCAAATAATGTATATCTTTTACAACAGCATATTTTTGAAAATATTTCACTAGAAGATGAGCAATTTTCCTTAACTTGGGGGTGTGGCACTACTTTGGCCATGCTCTGATGTATTTGACTTTTGTCAAATCAGCATCGATGCTCCTAATAGTCTCTGAAAACACATATTATTTCCCTTTTAAGACATCATGATAGCCTTATAAAAGTAATTAACATATACGATTAAATATTCATTTTCATGATCTCAATAATTTATGAAGTTAAACCACAATGTTTCTTTTGAGTGTCTTCAGGCTACTACTTGTACTTTGGTTATTTTATTTATTTATTTGCTTACTTGTGTTATTCATTCATTCAGTGATTTATTTATTCACTTTTGTTTTTATTTACTTTTACTACTTTGTTTAAGTACTTAACAGTTACTGAGTACTTTCTGTGTGGAAGGCATTTTACTGACTGTTCAACTCTAGTGATCTCATTTTATTCTGACAACAACCCTGTGAGATAGGTTGTTTTTAATTCCGATTTTTGTTTGTAAAAATAGAGGCACAGAAAAATTTATCGACTTGTCAATGATTACACAGTTTGTATGTGGTGGAGTAAGTTGTTATTTTAGTTTTATCTTAATATAACTGTGTGTTATATCAAATAAAGTGTTCCATTATAAATGGGACTTTATAAATCATGAGTTATTTCTGGTTTAATAAAATATGCATCTAGTGGCTACAGATATAAAAGTAATATGGCAATGTTTAAGTACGTAACAGGCTACTATGGAGTAGTTTGAAAACATAATTTTATGAAATACATAAATGTTAATTATGCCTCAAAGCTACTAGCATTTGAACAAATCAGTGTACTGAAAGCAGGAGGCTTAAATCCTAGAACATATTCATGGTGAAACTGTTTCGGGTTGGAAATAAGATTAATATATCAATAAATATAAACATTTAAAATAATTTTCGTATTTATATTCTAAAACAGAAATGCCATTCCATTGGCTATATGAATGTGCCAACATTTAAAAGAAAAAATAAGATTGTGAACTTAATAAAGGTTAGAATGTGATTAATTTGGATCCAGACAATTTATTTGAGGATCATAATTTAATTTTTGTGTTACAGGTACCTTTTTGGAGGTAAGGAAATTAGTGGCCTCTTTTTTTCCCTCCCAAATAAGCATGTGTCCATAAGCAAAGTAATAGTGTTTTTAAGTTCTTGTAGTTTTTGGATCCCCTAGTGTCCATGGATTTATTTTGGAGAACCCAGTACTAGTCTCTTGAAAATATTCAATCATGAAAAAAAAATATGTACAAATCTTTTGCATTAAGTTAGTACACCTGGATTGAAAACACTGTAAAACAAAAAGTGCACAAAGGAATGTATATGCTTTAGAAATTAGTAGAAAATGGTAGTGCAGAGTTGATACAGATGTGATCTTGGTCATAGAATAGAGAGGGCTTTTTAGTTGGAGAGAAGGATCAGAGTGAGGTAGGAATTTATCTACCTGCAGTAACAACACAACCACAACATTGCTTAGGAGAAGCTTTAGAGTCTGTAAATTGCTTTGCCAAACTCTATCTCATTGGAAGCTCACTGGGCAGTTATTTTGATTTCAGTTACAGTGGACAAACCTGAGGATTGAAAATTAAATGTTTTCCCTCTGATCTCACTGTTAATTAGTGCTTCTGGCTTTAGATAAATTATTTTTTCCTCTCACATTCCGTGGGGCTGTCACGCTGAATGTTTAACACAAATGCATCGGTATGTCTGCTTCCCTCCTGGAAGGCATAGGCATAGGAATATTGTCTTTTAATATCTTGAGTTATTTTTCTTAATGCCTTGTTTTGCAAGTAGATCATACCCTTAATAAAACACGCGAGGACTGACTTGTATTTTAGAACGTGAAAGGTATTTTGGCTTTGCTAGAACTTTATCCATGCTTCTTAGGACATCTGTTTCAGAAATCCTGTGACATTTATAATTGCAGGTAATTGCCAATACTGACCCAGCTTTTAGTATTTACCAGCTACTGTTTAAGAATTTTATACATAATAACTCATTTATGATAATACAGTGAAGTAGGTGATATTTTCCTTGTTTTGCAGATGAGGATATTGAGAGAGAGATATGTTAAGTAAATAGCCCAAGTTCACAGAGAACGTAGTAGAGCAGAGACCAATCTATGCAGTAGAGCTTTAACCACTTTGTTGTATAGACATGAAGCCTAATCAAAGTTTTCTTCATTAACATTTGCATATTTTGTGGTTGTTGTTAGGCAAAGCCATTTGGTGGCCCTATCAAAAATGGTGGAAATCTAATATTGGTGAAATTGACCACTTCTGTTTCATTGGTAATTAAAGAATGTGCTTGACTTTTATATTGAAGGCAGTGCCATTAACCCAGCATCAACTGGGAAATTACTTAAAGCAGTTGGACTAGTCTGAGGTTCCTCTTAGTCAATCTCAGTATTCAGTTAGTCTTAAAAAAATGTGTTCATCTTTGAGAGAAGGGAAGGAACTAATTAAAATTAGAAATATAATTATAAGTATCCTTGGCCACTATATGACAATTTTGGAACAACCGTTTATAATGAACTACTAAACCATGAAATGTCTTTAGGTCGTATTTTGAAAATCAGACTTGTTCTTAGGTGAAAATTTTATTACAAATCTGATCTTGAAATTATTTAGAACTTTGCTTAAGATATTTAGTGATGCAGGAAAAATAGAAACATCCGATAAAGGATAAAAAGACCAACATGTATTTTCCTATTCAAGTCAGGTTTGCATTATATTTAACAGCAATCATTTAATGTTTTTCAGAGTAAAATAGTTAGGAACTTTATACACAGGACAAAACATAAGGAAGTCAGAAATCATCAGTGACTTTTCCCGAGCTGTGCAGTTGACCATTGAACTACACAGGCTTGAACTGCGTGGGTCCACTTGTACACGGATTTTTTCAGTAAATACAGTGGGCCTTCTGTATCTGCGGGTACCACATCTGCAACCAAACGCTGATTGCCACTCTTCCCAGGATGTGAAACCCACACACAGGGAGGGCTGGATTTTCCTATCTGTGGGTTCTGCAGGGCCAATTGTGGAGACTCGAGTCTGCTGGGGTTTTGGTATCCTCGGGAGTCCTGGAACCAATATCCCCTGGATACCAAGAGACGGCTGAATTCAGTTTTCCAAAGGAGTACATGTCAATCTTAGTCTGAGTTTTACATTTATTTTTCTGTTCTTTTTGAATAGGGACCCCATAGGAATATCAGTTGCAGTTGCAGATGTGGGAAAAAAGTGGGGTTTCACACATTTGTGGTAATTTGCTGCCTAGTGATTAGGAGAGGCACATACTACTAATCCTGCCTCTTGCCACTTCAAGTAAAAGAGATGCATGATTTGTGACTCTTGTATGGGTGGAGACTCAGCTTTTTTTTTTTTTTAAAAAGATCGTTACTAGCTCATGAAGAATTCTGAATATAAAAACATTTATTTGTACTTGTACCTCATTCATCTTCTTCACTCTGGTCAATGTCCTAAGTGTAATAAGCAGTATGTTATTGAAACCAGTATTGGCCACTGTGATCTTTTCATGTATAAGACACTGTAATTATTAAAAAGAAAGACCAATATTGCTAAGAAAGCCAACTTTATCTCAATATCTTTATGGAAAACACATTTGGTGCAGTGCACTAGGTTTGGTATTTATATATAGATAGCTTTAATAATCAGTTTGTCTATTTAAGGATTTAATATTAATATATCCAATGTTTCTTATTTTGATATTATTTTATTGTTTTGTGGTTGGAGTTTATTTAAAATATTATTATTAAAATCTTTTTGAATAGATTGTTATTTTTTTTCCCCTTCCTTAGAAAAGTAAAGCATTTGATTTAATAAAAGGTTCCACAGCCATGCTCTGGCTTGACAAAGGCTTGCTTGGTTGATTAGCATGAATGAGAATATGAAAGATTTAAAGCAAAGCTGTCAAAGCAATTAGAACTAAAGTCCTCCTATCACTGAATAATGAAAATCCGTGCCTGGAACACTTTCAAATGTACCTAAGAAAATCATACTTATGCAAAATGAAATGAGAGTGAATAAAAGAAATGGAATAATAAAAGCCAATAGAGGTAAAATTGTCCAGGTAGCATTTTAATATATTCTTGCTGCTATATTTTAGATTTATGAAAGAACATCATGATACAGGGTTTCTGCTGAAAGATATATTTATAATTTTCAATTTAGGAATTATTTATTTAGATATATTATGTTCAATATCCAGTTAGTTGAAAAATGTTTAACTTTGAAGTCATTTCTGTAAAATCTACCATTTAAAATTTTTTCCTTATAATTTAACTTTTAAGTCAATCATTTAAAATGGAATATAGATATTGAAGCTACAAAGGAGATTACTAGACATGTAGTATTTAATATATACCTTTTCTCTTACTGCTTTTTATATCTTAAAAATCTGGACTATATTGATAGAGTGTCAGACTATTTTGTGTGATTAAGAAGATTCGTGGTACAAAATATACAATTGGAGAGGAAACCCAGATAACCATTTTATATTCTTAGTAAAACATAATTGATTCTACGAGATAATTACATCAATAGATTTTTTCCATTTATTCAGTTATTTAGTGATTCAGTTATTTATTCTTGTTGTTCATTTTTTTTTTTTTTTTGAGACAGGGTCTCAGTCTGTCATCCAGGCTGGAGTGCAGTGGTGTGATCATAGTTCACTGCAGCCTCAAACTCCTGGGCTCAAGGAATCCTCTTGCCTCAGCCTCCCAAGTAGCTGGGACTGCAGGAGTGACTCACCACACCTGGCCCAGTTATTTGGTACTAAATAGTTATTTATCCAATCTTTACAGTGTACATTTACATTATATTTACATGTCTATTTACATTTATAATACATTGTGAAAGATACCAAGATGAATCGGGCATCAAACTAGCATTAAAGGGCTTGTAGTCTAAGGCAGTAGCTGTGACAAATACTCTATATTCCCTAGTGCATTAAATAGGTAGAATATAAATAACATAGAAATGCCTATAAAAAGCTGTGTGATTTTAAAGAAGAGATTATCTTGAACCGTATTAAGTAGAGGAATCACTATTGAAGAAGTTATGTTTGAATTTGGTCCTGAAGTATGCGTATGCACATCAATTTAAAATATTTTCGACTGCAAGTAATCCAAATCAAAGTATCTTAGACAACACAGGGGATTTATTGGCTCATATAACTAAGAGGGTTCATATGGAGAGCAGTGAACAGACACAGTTCATTCAGAGCTGCTCCTCTATTTCTCCAGGCTCATCCCTGGAGCTGCAAATGGAGCTTGATTTTCCCTTAATATTCAGCTGCATGGGGGAGAGTTTTGGGTTACTGCAGTGAGCATGCATGTACTGTTGGAGATGGGAAAGGGAGAATGGGTCCATTTATAAATAGGCTGTGATTTAGACGTTTAGCTATCAGGAAGGACATTCCAGCACAGTGGGTCGTGTTAACATGTGAAGGAAGGAGAATATAATGTGCATGAGAGCAGTGATTATTGCCATTTGGCTGAGGTGGAGAAAGCCCAAAGGGAAGTTGTTGGAAATAACATCAGAAGAGTAAATTGGTATCAGAGGGTGGAATACCTCTTGAAAGCCAGGAAGTGAAATTTGGGATTTACTTTGTAGCTGATGGGAGGTGCTCAATGTTTTGAGTAGTAGACTAACACGCTGTTAGGATCTGAATTTGTCAGTGCCAGGTTTTATGAAAGAGTTATTGCAGGTGGATCGTGATTTTTGGCTTCAGCACCTGGTTGAATGGTGACATCATATTCTGACATGGGGAAGGGGAAGAGAAGCGATTTGTGAATGTCTAACTTAGTGTGTAGGACAGATGGTTGTTTCTTTACTAGAAAGAGGAAACACAATAAGCAAAAATTTGGGGTATGGAGAGATGAGAGTCAATATTCAGATATATGGAATTAGCTCTTCGTGGATCTTTTGCATGGTAACTCCTTAGGAATTTAATTTTTCAAAGCTTTATATCTTACAGGTGAATAATGTAATACAGAATGTAGTAACTTACCCAACTTACATTGTTTTACATTTTGGAATGAGTTTTCACATCCAGTTCTTTTGACTTTAAGCTCAATATTCTGTCCATTTTAACATAGCCACATCCATGCTTGAAATACAGATTGATATGTTTTGCCAGAATAATAATTGATGCCTAACATTTATTGAGGGTTGTTTTATTTCAGGCTGGGCAAAGACATTTTTACTTTTATTAATAATATTTGGTTGATAAATATGATAATTAAAATCTGATGTTACTAAATATTTACAACATGACTTTTCACTGTGTCAAGCAATTTGAATATATTATAAACTGTGCTTTTGATAATCACAATCCTATGGTAGGTAGTGTTGTTATTTTCATTTTATAGATTGAAAGGGCTGTGTAACGTGCCTAAGATTGCACAGCCTGATGGGGCAGAGCAGGATTTGAATCCATAGTCGTTGTTGCACTCAACCAGTGCACATTGCCACCTTCAAAGGAAGTCCTAAAAAGGGTGTCTGGGCATGGTGGACGAAAGGGGGTAACCTAGAAACAGTCGCACTTGGGAATTAGACATATGAGACTGGGAGTCCATCTACAGGTTAGGGATCCTGCGGCCTTCTAATTTCAAGATTGTTCTTTTGTAAGCACCAAAGGAGGCAAGAAAAGCTTCATCTTTCTCTGCTGTACCCCTTTTAATAAAAGGATTTGTCCTGTAAAATTTGGATTCAGTCAAAGGGCCGCACTTAAGGACCTAGAAGGCCACAAATGGCCTTAAGGCTGCAGGTCCCCCACCTCTGGTTGGGAATCGAAGCCATGAGTTAGGGTTTTATTTACAAGGGAGGGGGAGATCAGAGAAAGAGAAGAGAAGAGGGCTAGAGTCAGAATCTGGGTGCCAATGAATAAGAATGAACAACCATGAAAGTGGGACTATTAGGAGAGTTCCGTGACAAAGAATGCAATGTAGATGAGATTTTCAAAACAAAGAAGGTGGCCAAATTCTTCAGGGCAAAAGAAGAGTCCATTAGACTTGGTGACTAGAAGGTCTTTGGAGGCCTCTTGGGAGACCAGTTTGTATCAAGGGACAGTTACAGAAGGCATTGGAAATAGAGTTAATGAATGAATGCAATGGCAGTTTATAGTTGGAGAGAGAGAACATTGGAGAGGGAAATCTTGAAGAATCATGGGGTAGATAAAATAAGTAATGAAGCCTGGTATTGGAGGCTGTGGAATGACATAGAATGAAAAGCTCTAGTGAGAAAACTAACTCTATGAAGGAAGACTAAAGAGAAGAGTGAAGATTGATGAAGGTTGTTAGAAAAACAGCACAACTACAGTAACATGAAATTGGAAACAATGTTATTATTTATCTCTGTGCTCTCAGTCAAGTCTGTGACTAAGTCATCAGTGTGTTTTTGTGGGATGTTTTTGCCAAATGCCACATATACCATAATTAATAAATTCCCTAGAAACAAAGATTTTTTAAGATTCAAACCCAGCTGCCAAAAAGATAAGCTACCAGAATTAGAAATCATGCAAAATAAAACTGCCTCCTCATGCAGATGCTTGATAAAAATGTACAACCTATTATGTTGTGTCCTAAGTGAATGTAAAGAGAGAGGTGAACTTACTCTGTGTAAACTTGTGAAGTCTTTAAATTTACTCTCCTGTGTTTGCTCATCATGTGTGCTTTTCCTTCTTGCTGAAGACCTTTGGTTGGGTTCTTCCAAGTATACAGCATCTGCCTTCTCTTTTTACCCTGGTTCGTGCAAAAGAACAGCAGATTGCCTAGTAAGTTTACACTACAGTTTATTATTAATAGTTTAGGTAACTGGTTAACATTTAGCACTAAGTATGTCCCAGGAACTGATCCCTGTGAGTTAGATGTAATTTTTAGCCATATGTTGCAGGTGAGGGACTGATATAAATTACATACTTGTGGATGATTAACACTTTGCATTTTGCTATAATTAAACAAAAACATTATCATAATCACTGTAAAACTTTTTAACTATGTGAAAGTGAAGGGCTACCTTTTGTAAAATACAGTTTTTCAAGCAAGTACAGACATGTTGCTCTACAACATTGGAAAGAAAGGCTATGTCTGTGTATATATACATCAGGTCTACTCTCCTGGCTCAGAAAGTAAAATACAAACAAACTGGTGGGAGGTAGAGTTGATCAAGTGGGAAAGGGATAGGAAGGTGTGAGACAGCTTCTTTCAGATTGACCCTCTTTTTGACTTGGGAAGCTCATTTTTACTGCTACCCTCTCACTGAACTGTCTGTTGACAAACTGCCTTCCCCATTTCCTCCTGAGTGCAAAACAGAAAACCTTCCCTTTATAAACTTGCTTTCTCTTATTCTATTCCTAAATTGTAAGGTTGACATTTCATGTGTTTTACATGCTCTGTCACAGTAAGTGCTAACGTTTCATTAATTTTTAATAATTGTAACAGTAAAATTCATGTATATGTGTATGCACACACATGCATTTGTCATCTGTCATTTCTGCATCTGATAATGACATAGTGACATTTTTAGCAGATAAATATTTCAAAATTTAGTCTTAATGCTTGTATTTATCCCTTTTTACATAAAAGTTAATACCAATGGATTAAGTGTATTTCAGTTAGAGAAGAATTTCTAAAACTTATGCTTTATTTAAATGAGGGTTTCAGCACTCTAAACAGTATTCTAGAAATCTAAAAAAAAAGTTAAGACATCAAAACCTAACAGTGGTAGGAAGTGACTTGAGCCATGACAACAAGAGGGTCAGATGAGTCATAAATAAGTTAAATTAATTCAGAAGCAGCAGGGTCCCACAAAGATGTGGTTACTACCTTTTGATCTGTGACAAAAAACAATTCCTTTTGTTCTTCCATGGTATATAGCGATAGCCTTATGAGATTTTTATCAACTGAATTTACAATATTCAGTGTTTGAATATAAAAGTAAGAGGAACCATGTTCTTAAAAAATGGTGGATTAGAGTCTGCCAGAAACAGTGGCTTAGATAAGTGTATTAATATTTCAGATCACTAGAGAATCAGTTGAATAAATCTAAAATAATTTGTATCTTTGCCTAGGGAGTAAGAAACCATGGAAATTATTCAGATTATGTTACAATTCCAAGATTATTTTTATTCATGTGTTCATTTGGTTTTATCATATTTTTATAGATTTCAAAAGAAGAGATGCACATGATTTTTACTTTTCAAATTATTTGACACAGTTTAATTATGGTTGTTCACTTACATTTACATAAAATCATCTTTAAATGTATTTTCTTACACATTGATATTTACATTTTTCTGACATTGTTTATGGTGTAAAATGTCTGTTAGGCCCATTTATTCCAGAGTCTCGTTTAAGTCCAGTGTTGTTTTATTTATTTTCTGTTGGATGATCTGTCTCATTCTGTCTGTGGCGTGTTGAAGTCCCTGGCAATTACAGTGCTGCTCTTTATCCCTTTGCTTAGATCTGTGATAGATTTATCAGGACTTAGCTCCATCATAAATTGAGAAGTAGCTGTAATAGGAAAACTTAAATAGCTACATTCGGAAAAAAAATAAGTAAGGAATCCGAGATTATAAGACAGTATACTATATACTTGATACAGCAATTTTTGGAAATGGCACCCTCATGGAGGCATTTTTTTTAGATTATTAAAAGTTTGTAGCATTTCTTTAATCAATTAATGGGAGATTTTGGACTCTTTGCATAATATCTGTATTAGTAAAATGCGTATGTATGTTTAAGGAATATTATTCAATTAAGCTTTCCTTCTGTGATTTCTAAACTAATTTTTACAATAATAATGAATTGCAGCAAAAACAGGTCTAAGCAACAATACTAAATTGCATTAGTATAGTCAAATTTCAGGTCTTTTTCTTGCAATGTTGAAAGAATTCACTTATGTAAATACTCATTGTATATTAACTTGATTTAAATAATACATAATTAACCTGCATACATTGTGTAATTAATTTACCAGTGTTTAAGCAATTTAGGATGATATTCTTGGACTGAGGCTATATCCTTTTTTATGCAGGTTTTTTTTTTTTTTTGGTCATATTTTTATTCTTGAGACAATTGCTTATTGGAAACATCAATTTAATGAAATTTGTAGACTTTAGTCAAACATAACTTTATGTTATATTATCTTTTTATGTATATTTTTATTGGTAGTCACATAAGTAACTTCACCTTGCATTGTAAAACCAGGTAAAATAATATAATTTTGGAGTGCCATATTTGAATGTGAAAAGTATTTAAAAACTCAAAGAGTTGCAGAGATGCTGAATATTAATGTATCAACAAGTTAATCATTTAAAAATATCTGTATCTCATTTTAAGTATATAGTTGCTTCCTAAGTATTTTTTTCAATCACAACTGTTAGAAATGAATTAATTTTAAGGATACTATTATAAAGGTAAGAATGCACAATTAATTTAAGAAATTTACAAGAATATTGTCAGTAAGGTTTAACTTGTTATTCTATCCATGGCTAAGGAAATATTATGCACACAATAATGAGTAGTCATTAATGCCAAAAGATAATGAGAAGTATGGTATGGGACAGTTTTAATTGAGATATGACAAAACCAAGTTACTGTCAGGAAGAAATGGGATATCATTTGAAAAACTGTGCCACTGCCATTATAAATCATCATGTTGCTGAAATGCATAAATTTTAAAGGTCCGTCTGTACCACAATAAAAGTTCAAATGTGGAGCATGAGAACAGCTTCTTCCATTCTCAGCACATACTCAACATTTCTTCCTTCCTTGTTAGTTAGCCTTGGCCTGTGTGTCCTTACTTGTTGATTTCTATGGATGTGAGTCACTGGGTTCCCAGATGTACTTTTCTAATGTCCCTCTCATGCTTTATTCTTAGTTCTAAGCATAAACCCTTTCATGTAATTTTCCAGGCTGAGGCCCCTATGACAATCCGCTTATCCTGAACACCCTCTCCTTTCCTCTTCTCCTCTATCCTCCGTATTCTCTCTGTCCTCATGAAGTTTTCATGTCTACTAGCGGGATAACTACTCTATCCCCCTATATTAGTCTATTTGTGCATATGAATAGAAAATTTTCAAAAAAGATATACAAATGGCCAAGAAACATATGAAAAAAGGGCCAACATTACTAATCATCAGAGAAATATAAATTAAAACCATAGTGAGATACCATCTTACACCAGTCTAAATGGCCATTATGAAAAAGTCAGAAAGCAATGGATATTGGCGAGGTTGTGGAGAAAAGGGAACACTTATAATCCTAAGTGTCCATCAACCAATTTTTGGATAAAGACATAATTCCACGATCCCCTGTGGAATACTACTCAGCCATAAAAAGGAATGAAATCGTATCTTTTGGAGCAACATGGATGAACCTAGAGGCCATTATCTTAAGTGAAATAACTCAGAAATAGTCAACTACTGCATGTTCTCACAAGTTGGAGCTAAATAGTGAGTACATGTGGACACAGAGAGTGGAATAATAGACACTGGGGACTCAAAAGGGGAGGAGAGTGGGATGGTGGGATGAGAAATTACCTAGTGGGTACTACATACACTAATTGGGTGATGGTTACGCAAAAAGCCCAGATTCCACTACTATGGAATATACCCATGTAACAAAATGCACTCATACCCCCTAAATCTATAATGATAATAATAAAAGATAAAATATAAAAAGAAGTTCCTACTAAAATTTAAATTCTCATTCCAAATTGCCCACATGAAAAGAGTGTAAATATTCATAATGTAATGTAACCATTTACTACTATTAAACACTCTCTCATCATTTTCTTGCTTATTATATATCCTTTTTCTTAAATGCCTTTTAATTGCACACTTATTAATTTGGATTGCTTTTTGTGATCTGCCAGAGTAACTTCCAAATAATAAAGATGTTTTAAGTTAAAAACACTTTAGGAGTTTTTCTGCATTTAGAAACAAATTCTACTGTGTAAGTCCCTTGAAGTCAGTTATAATTATTACAGTCTGTGGGGATTAGTGCATTGTAAGGAGATTACTGGGCTTCTTTACTTAGCAGCACAATGAGCAAGGGTGCATTTTGAGAATATAGAGCAGTCCATGTCAGAGTTGTACGATTAGAAGAGTTCTGGACAAACGTGTTATGTTCCAGCACCCTCTTTAAAAAACAACATCAAACCAATACATTTTCATTGAGTACTATTCTGTTTATACTCTTTGCTCTAAGGGATAGAGAGTACAAAAATATAAGAAATGATTTTCAATCTAAAGAATTCTGTAATCGTTTTGAGGAAGGGACGTGTTCATGTTGCTGTAAGCATTTTATAGATTTATCTTATTAGCATTATTTTAATAATGCAGGCAGAGAAACTAAGAATCAGACAAGTCTCATAATCGCTGAAAATTGTACAGGTAGATAGTGACACATTGGGATTCAGATTTTTCTCTCTGGGTGAAAAGGTCATGCTCTTTCCTCACGTCAAATCAACTGGGTAAAAAAAAAAGATCATAAAAAAAACACTTATGTGATGACGACTTCAGCTGTGAGTATAGTCTAGAACTGCTCTAGAAGAACTCAAGGAGGGCTAAAGTAACCTATGACGGGCTTCATGGAGGAGGTGAGGCTTGGGTTGTATTTTGAAGAAGAGTAGGACAAATATATACCCAGAGAAAGTTGTAATAAAAGAGAAGGAATTGGTATACAGGCATATAAATGGGCTATATAGTTTAAATGAGGAAGCCAAAAAGTGGCTTTCTGTCATTATATGGTAGACCAGATTCGTTTAGTAATATCTTGGAAATAAGATTGGATTGAGCATAGTTATATTAGCTACATGGATTGATTATACACTAGCTATGGGTATAGCTAAATATTTTAAATATACTAATTCATTTAATTTCTAGAGCAACCGTATCAGAAGTGTGCTATAATTAATTCCATTTTATGAATGAGGAAATGGATTGTGCAGAGAGATTAAACAGCTTTTCCCAAGAACTTCTAACTGTAAATGTGGAAAACTGAATTCAAATTCAGATATTCTAGGTCTAGATGCTATACTCTTAACCCCTATACTGTCCAGTGCTCTGGTAAAATGAGATAATATTATGTACACCCTTGAAAGTCATGTGTATAGGTAGCTACATTTGGAACAGGAATATGGAATAATGACCTAAGATTGAAATGATATGTAGCCCTGGTAGGGCTGGAGTTAGATAGTGGGCGGTGTGTGTGGTAAAATTGGAGAATAAGATTGTAAAATCTGAAATAATTTGTGGTCAGTTGTAAATATTGAAAATGAGGTAAATATTAAAATTAGCATGGAGTTTTAGACTCTAGTGATTGGGATAGTGCTAGTGAGTGTCAATTATAGATAGGCAGGTTGGTTTTTAAGACTCTGTTTGGAAGGGCGAGTGGTGAACTCAGTTTTCCCATGCTGGATTTGAGCCGGCTGTGAAGCATCAAGATTGACACCCAGGAGGCATAAATATTTAAGTGCATAAAAAGTTGCTGAAGAAATGCTACAAAAAGTGGGTTCCATGGACCATTGTGGTCCACAGGTTGTTTCCTGTCGGAATTAAGAGTAATTCGTGTTTGTTTTATTTTACAAAAGTATTGTGAAATAAATCTTCAATTGGGGTTTTAAAAAACTGGTTCTTTAGGATATTTTGAGAAACATTGTTCTGAATGGTTACATCCCTTCAATGTAATGACCAATCGGTATAAAGTTCATACAGACAGATTGAGGCAAGTTCCAGCATTTTAGCGTCCAGTTAGGTTGAATTCACTTTATTCACTTTTGTCCCCTCCAATGCCCCCTCCCAGATAAGTAGGAGCCTGGGTCTGGGATCTTGCCCTGGAGTGCAGTGTCTAGGAGTTGCAGACAAGTAATGGCACAGGGCATTACTTTCCTGCAATATGTGATTAAGGTGAGCCATCCAAGAGACACAATCCTGTAATGAAACCAAAATTCAGAGAAATCATATCACTGTCATCATTCCATAAAGGCTAGGCCCAAGGCTAAAGGTTAAAAGTAAAGAATAGGAAGATAATCATTTTTCCCTTGGTTTGAGAAAACAGATAAAGTCATTTTCATAGGTCATGTAGGGATTGCTATGGTCAGTTATGAATTCTTTAGGCACATTGACTGGACCTGAATAATTATAGTCTGGCAGATATCAGATCTGATTAACTTACCCTCAACAGGAAGAGGGCTTGGTTTATATTTTTAAATTTTACCTGTACCATTGCTATACTTCCTGAGAATTCTCAGGCTATTTTGTAGGATTTTTTTCTTCTTATCCAACTCGGAGGAAATATATCTACATACTTTAACTATTTCCTAGTCAAAGCAGCTGATAGATTTGTTTAATATCTAAAGTTTCTCTGTAAACCTGAGTAAGGAAGCAAGAAGAGGTGGGTACAGAGAATGTCTTCTAAATTAGTTCATGTGATACGATATGATTCAATTTGCATAAAATTCTAGAAAATGAAACTAATTTATAATGGTAAAAAGCAAATCAGTGGTTCCTTGGGGAAGGAGTTGGATGTGTGCTGGCCAGAAGGGATGAGAAAGAGAAATTACATAAAGAATGAGGAAATTTTTAAAGCTGATAGATATGTTCATTTTCTTGATTGTGGTGATGGTTTTACAGATCCTTATACAGGTTGAGTATCCCTAATCTGAAAATTTGAAATCCTAAATGCTCCAAAATCCAAAAGTTTTTGAGCTGGCATGACACTGAAAGGAAATGATCATTGGTGCAGTTTGGATTTTGAAATTTTGAAATGGGGTGCTCAACCAGGAAGTATAATGCATATATTCCAAAATCTGAAAAAATCAAAAATCTAAAACATGTCTGATACCAAGCATTTCGGCTAGGCGATACTCGACCTGTAGAAGTAAAAATTTATCAATTACTATTTAAAATTTTTAAATATACAGCTTATTGTATGTCAGTTATCTTTTTTTAAGAAGCTAAAAAAAGGATACAGTCAAATGATATTTGCCAAATGAAAGGTAGGCACAGTAAGTGCAGTAGTTATTTAGAAAAAAGAGTGTGAGAGAGAAATAGAGAATTATGAATTACTTTCAGCTAAGGAAAGCTATACAAAGGAGATAGGATGTGTGTTAGAGCTTAAAGGTAAGTATTTAGTTAGGTAGGTGAAAGATGAATGGGGGTGGGTATAACATAAATAGAGTTATCGAAATGCATATAATCATAGATTTTCATGGATTGAAGAGGCTGTGACCTCAACTAGAGTGATCCCAACAAGTGTTGGAAAGAGGTAGACAAGAGGGGTGAGATAAGTGGGAACTTCTGAGGGACATCTTAAGGGGTCTTGCTGGTATATGTGATAAGGATGCTTGGATTGTCAGAACAGATGAGTTCTCTGAGTGAAGGAGCTTGATGCCAGAAGATCAGAGGGCACCAATCTGTCTTCATTAATTCAGATTAAATGAATTCAGGAAAAAGAGTTCTAAAGATAGAAAAGGAGTAGTCATAGTGTCAAATCGGCCAGTTGAGAGAAGAGCTTTAGACCCAAGGATCCAGTTTTTGAAACTTCAGCAGAGAAGTCCTGGAGAAAAGGAAGAATGAAAGGACCATGGCTTATTAATGAGAAGATGTTGGTTTCTTAAGTAAACATAATGAATATGTCTCTACTGGAAAGAGTATTGAACATAACCAGTTATCAAGAGGCCTTCTAACAATGTATGCAGGGAAAGGAATTCTGTTTTGAGGTTGATTATTTCCTATGAGGGATATTTCTCGAGGGCAAATTTGGCCTGATACTGATTTTTTTTCCCCATAAAAAGTTTGCTAACTTTTGAACCAACTGTGGGTATCCTGAAACACTGAGGACTCCTAGAACCATTCTAAGTGCTACTGATGCTGTGATAGATCCAGAATTATTTTGTTATCTTTGAACTTTAGAATGAGGAATATGTTGGAGACCTTAAGATTGGGAGGAACCTCCTAGGGAGGCCCACATTTTTCCTTTTGTGTTTTAGTGGGAACCAGGCAATTCTGAAGAATATAATAAATCAAACGTAGTTTAGACCACTGTGTTGTTCTCTGGGTACAGATGAGTTAGGCTGCTGTAAGTCACTTTCCCCTATTTCACAGAAGAGTAACCTGCTGTTGATAAATGAATTAGCATTACTTTATGAGCAAAACATGAGCAGAGGAGTTGCAAAGTTGTATTGGTCGATGAAGGTGACAGACTGAAGTGACAGACTTTACCAGCAGTGTATGAAAAGTGCCCTCTGGTAAAATTTACCATGATGTTTTCAGATGAACTGTGCATCCAGGACACATGGATGATGACAAGATCATGAATATCATCTCTCAATATGAAAGGCATGAAATGTGCACAGCTATCAAAGAGCAGTTCATTTTAAGATAAGCCATATTTTCCCGTAGTTGCAGGGCAAGGGAGGAAAAGATAGTTTATAAAGGGAATGAAGACGTTGATCTCTGACAGCTGATCTTTTCAATCTTTGTGAAAATACCCGCTATAGCAGCAACAGCAACGGACCTAGTGATTTCCCTTTTTATTTGAATGGTTCCTCAGACATTTAAAGTGCTTTTAGCATGGGGAGGAATGGACTGGCCTTTCAGCTTTGTCTCTAGATCTCTAATTAGGGGTGGGTAGCCTCTGTTTGGGGAGTCAGTGATCATCATTTCAGATGTGGGGAATACGGTTCATGGGATAGACTTAGAGACTGTCCTTCTGAATATGTTGTAAGTCTTACCAAAGAGGTCACTGAGATTCATCCACATTTTATTCCTCTCATGTAAAGACAAACCTCTTCAAAACATCACCCACCACACCAGGAAAAATCACTCTACGGTTGGAGGCTCAACCCATCTTTGCATTTGTAAGCCTAGAATTGAGGGAGTCTTCCCAAGACTAGCTCTTTTGGTACATTTTTCAGTATAAACAAAATGCTAAAACCATAAAATATCTCATAGCATGTCATGAACTATTTTGTATTTCAAGGAGGATGCACAGCTCTGGTTATTCCAGACATGCTTTATTTACATGGTCAGGGCCAGCCTGGCAATATAGGTTGGGTATCCTTAATCCAAAAATCCGAAATCCAAAATGCTCCAAATTCCAAAACTTCTTGAGTACCCACAGGATACTCAAAGGAAACGCTCAATGGAACGTTTCAGATTTTGGATTTTTAGATTTGGGATGCTCACCCAGGAAATATAATGCAAATATTACAATATCTAAAAAAATCTGAAACCCAAAACACGTCTGGTCCTAAGCATTTCAGGTGAGGGATACACAGCCTGCAGCACTGGTTGCCTAAATGGAAATGTAGAGCTATTAATTTTTTGGAATGCCTTATTTTACTTTGGAAGTAAAACTTGTAGTGTGCTTGAGCCCAAAATGCAGCAATTTAATATGACAAAATGAATTTAGAACATAAACAAGAAAGTATCCCTAGGATTTTGCAAAATTTGAATTTCAGGGTTGTTTTTGGCTTTAAAATGAAACTTATTGAAAGTATAGTAAAAATAGAGTAACTGGCAGGAAAATGAAATAGCATTAGTAAATGGAAACACTTTGACTGTGATAGAAATTTTTTTTCTATTTTACCTCCTCCTGTTTTTATGACAGTGTTTTAACCAGGCATTTTATGTTGGCTTTCTTTGAAAGATCAAATATTTGATGTTAATTTTTGTTTGAAGTAGTGAAGGCTTTGCTGGAAAACTGTAGGTTCAAAATGTGACATTTATTATAGTATTATATGTCCTTACTGAGGAAAATTGAATATAAATAAGCGTTAATGAGTATCCAGCTTGTCCTATGAAGCATAATTCATTCTCATTCAATAAAGGAGAAAAACAGGTGGTGGGAAGATAAACTATACCAGATGAGCATTCTGCACTTATGAAATGACAACAATAGTAAGGTAACAATAATGCATCCTTGCAAGACAATTGGAATTCTTTCAAGGCTCGTGGAATGATCATTTTGCTCCTAAGGAGAGAAGTCTATGGTAATTAAATTATGTGCATATAAAGCATGTTTGTATTTTTCAATGACATTCTATATGATATGCTCCCCAAATGTGAAATTATTTGATAAATGAATAAATGTTAATCTTTAGCACCACCTAAGTAAGCATTGAATGCTCAGGTTGTTTTTTCTCACCATTTATCCTGAAGGAGAAACTTACACATACACCTGCTCACAAATACACACACCACACATCCTCAGGGAGATTGTTTCTTGGTTTCTGTAGGTCATCAGACTTCTGGTGATGCTGGTGTAAGCACTGATTCCTGTTAGTTTTACAGAGCCGATTCTTTGTTTTATAAAGAAGATAGTACCCTGGGACGCTGTAGGAACAGTCAGATCAAGTAATCAGTTTTCTTTCCTTGAATAAATTAATTGAGTGAAAACTCTTGCCATGATATGTTTAAGAAGGAAAAAGTAAAGTTAAAATAGAATAAAATGGATATAGCCCAGACCGATAACCTAAGAGTAGGATCTGGAGTAAATAAATAGGTAACATGGCAGGAATTGAAAGTTAACTACGTGTCCCCACCATGTGCAAGATATTTTCTGAAATATAACTAGAAGTATTTTAACCATTTCCTCTGAGCGGTTCTAGACATGAGTGTCCAGTAACTTCCTTTGAATTGCTCTTCCATAGTCTGGTGTTTTTATTAGAAATTATTTCCTGATGTTTAAACTAATTTTCCCTCACCCAATTTAAACTCTATTACTTCTAGCTAGTATAATTGCAAACATACTAAAGAACCTTTCCTGGTTTTGTTTCTCTGCAGATCTGAAAGCTTCATTGTTTTGTACCTGTTGTTATTATTATTATTATTATTATTATTTTTTTTTTGAGACAGAGTCTCACTCTGTTGCCCGGGCTAGAGTGAGTGCCGTGGCGTCAGCCTAGCTCACAGCAACCTCAAACTCCTGGGCTCAAGCGATCCTCCTGCCTCAGCCTCCCGAGTAGCTGGGACTACAGGCATGCACCACCATGCCCGGCTAATTTTTTGTATATATATATTTTAGTTGTCCATATAATTTCTTTCTATTTTTAGTAGAGACGGGGTCTCACTCTTGCTCAGGCTGGTCTCGAACTCCTGACCTCGAGCGATCCACCCGCCTCGGCCTCCCAGAGTGCTAGGATTACAGACGTGAGCCACCGCGCCCGGCCATTATTATTATTATTATTTTTTTGGTAAAGCGTATTTAAAAGGAATAGGCAATTAGACAAGTTGAAACACTCCTTCCTAATATATGATATAAAAATTAAAAGAAAGAAAATTTTTAAAAAAGCAGGCTAAATTCTTATGGCTACAGACTTTTTTCCTATGAACATATTTGATTTTCTAAAACACAAAAATTGCAGTTATACTAGTCTTGCTTATGTGGTTATATGTATATAATTAGTAGTAGTGGTATATTTTTCTTTTGTTACGTTTAGTGGAGAAAAGATAACTAAAGATAGTTTTTAGACATTTTACAAGCCTTCTAATTGTGGATATATTTTTTAGAGTTGGAATAAACTTTCTCAAGTATCATAAGACAACTGTCAAAATTAAGAATAAACAGACAGGCTGGGCACGGTGGCTCACTCCTGTAATCCTAGAACTTTGGGAGGCCAAGGCAGGAGGATCACTTGAGGCCGGGAGTTTGAAGTTGCAGTGAGCTATGATGATGCCATTGCACTCCAGCCTGGGCAAGAGTGAGACCCTGTCTCAGGAAAAAAAAAAAAGAATAAAGAGACAACTGTTTATCTCCTTTCTAACACTCTTCCTTCTGTGTCCTCATTATTAAGAGTCAGCCACCTTCTTAAAAGACCTGTTTTGAAACACAGGGTTAACATATCCTTTCAGTCACCTACACTCTCACCATCGTATGAACCAGCACAGCATCACTCCTGTTAAGGTTTCAGAACCTGAGAAAGGGAATACTGAATACATAGGTATTCAGTAAACACTTCATGGCTTTGTCAACAAATAAAACTTAAAAATGAACTTCATATAAAAGGCATGTTGACAGCTAGGCTATGTGGGTTTGAATAGTTACTCTATTGTTTACTAGCTGGCTATTCTTGTGCAAGTTACTTAGCCAATCTGCCTCAATGTCTTTGATTATGTAATGAGCATAACAACAATCTCTACTTCGTATGTTGTCATGAGGGTCAAGTGAATTGATACACGTACAAAACACTTAGAAAATTTCCTGGTACATAGTGAACATTTAATAATAATTGGCCAGTGGTGGCAGTAATATAATTGTAATTCATAAAAATGTAAATTTATTTTTTTCACCAAGGGAAAATATGTGCAATGTGATATACAAAAGTTAATACAAAAATAGTCAAGTTTTGATACAGGCAACAACATAAACTTGAGAACATTATGCTAATGGAAATAAGCCAGACACAAAAGACATCGGTATCTCTTCACTCATCTTCCATCTTTGCTTTTGCTTCCCATTTGCAACCCATCTCAAGAGCGAACAATGAAAGGAAATGGGTAGAAAGAATATGTAAGAAAGACACAGGAAAAAGAAGGAAGAGAAAAAGTAAAGTAGTGAGACAGAGGAGGAGATGCAGGGGGGGTTAATTTGCTTTTTCCGTGGCTCCAGTGAACTCTTCAGTTTTATTTTCCTGGTTTGAAACTTCAGAGTGCAGGTTTCTGATTAAAAAATTAAATTTCCCAGTTAATTGCAGTTCTCATCAAGTTATGAATTGGAAGACCCTGTGATAGCTTCCAGATTTACTGACAAAAGAAAGAGCGGGGCTGATAGAGCGAACACTCAGAGCTGGTTGCCTTTATCCATCTTTTTCTACTTCACCCGGTCCTCTCAGAGTGAAAGGAAGGAGAAATCCATAAAAGAAGTCATTTGGTGAACATCTGAGGGTGGGACTTAGAAAAGATGGGTGTCGGAGTGGGTCACAGGATTTGGGATTAAGAGGTTTTATGACAATAACTGGTTGGTTTACATAGAGGCTGTGGGCACAGTCTGTTAATTTGCATAGAGGAAAAGAAGAATGATGATTTGATACTCAGATACTTTTTGGAAAAAAGAATTTTTATTTTAATGCTAGAAAAATATTAAAGATACCTTTAATTATTTACTACAATACATTGATATTGGCCTGATATTTATTCTTTAAACTTGGGGTGGCATTGAACTGCTTTTGTCTAATTATTTTAAATTACGACTTCTTGTACTTTGGAAAGAAAGGGTTATGGTTTTAAAACACTAGAATATATTTGTCTTTGATTTGATTCATTTTACTTGACCTAAAAGAAATAGAAATCAGATTATGTATGATTATGATGAATGGAATTTTCTAGGAAGGAAAATTGGTTCAATCAAGCAATTATTGTTTTTCATTGTTGTTAGCCTGGTAGAAATAGGACGGGTCTTTCTGCTGTTCTGTACTTATGTCTTTCAGGATGTTATAGTCAATTCGCTTTACCCAGAGGTGAAGGAGATGGTTCAGGCTAAGTTATTATACTATCAGAGAGTTATATGTGGATACTGTTAAGAGTCTTTGGTAAAAATCAGTGTCTGAGACTAATTTTTCAGGAAAAGATTTGACTAATTGTTAAAGCTTCTTTTATTTAGACAATTTCAGATAATTGTGTATCACTGGATAATTTTTGGTAAACGTTGTTCATCTCTATT
This sequence comes from Eulemur rufifrons, assembly GCF_041146395.1. Taxonomy (NCBI): domain Eukaryota; kingdom Metazoa; phylum Chordata; class Mammalia; order Primates; family Lemuridae; genus Eulemur; species Eulemur rufifrons. The sequence continues at coordinate 9,262,044 of NC_090995.1, read as the reverse complement.
TTGGGAAGGAAGACTTGAAGAAACAATATACTCTCAGAGGAAAGATTGACTTTTGAAAAAGTAAATCCACACCTAATACTTTGATGAAATATATACCTAACTAATATCTTTATCCTGAAAGAAAATTTCATTCTTCATTGACATGTGAATGGAAGAACATATTTTTAAAAGGGTTTAATAAGAAAATATACTACCTTGCTTTTTTAGACTGATGTTTGCTTTAATAAAAGTTACATTTAGTTAAATTGTATTTGTTTTTAAATGAATTGTTTTTGAAATGAAGGAAATCCACTTGTAATTAGAAAGAAAAATAATTTATTTTTCTTCTCCCTTTTTTCTAAGTTTTATATCCTCAATTTTCTTCATTAGTATAATGGTATAAGGAGAAACATATACAGTATGATTTTTCTATATATTATCATTCTGAAATATTATTGGTGGACCTTGAGGAAATGTTTAAATAATGATATCTAAGATGATGCTGAATTAAATATTCATTATTCTCTATAAGCAAAATTACAAGATAGATGAAATTTGTCTTAATTTCCCTTGTTATCTTTCCTCCCATTTGTATAACTCCTGTGACCCCATGACCTTCAAACACACACACACACACACAAACACACACACACACACACACACACACACACAAACACTACCCTATATTCCTGTCTTAACCATCTAGTGGGGACAATAACTAATCTCATACTACAGGTGTAACCTGATAAAAGTTTAGGTACAAAGTCTATGATGACTTATTTGCATTTTATAAAAGGAAAAGGGTGGGAAGGTTGGAAGATGAAATAGGAATCATAATCTCATAGTGAATTTACCTCTGGGTGGAGACCTTTCCATATTGCTCACTTTCCCTGCCAAGGACAGTGCTGCTTTCCTGCAACACACACACACACACACACACACACAGACACACACACATACATGTGTGACATGTGTGTTATATTGGAATGAATAATAAATAATAAATTTCTATTATAGTATCTCCAAAAAGGTATTCATCCAGCTGTACAACTATTCTGACTTGAGCTTCCCCCCCCCCGCCCCAACTAGATTTTTAACCCTCAAAGGCAGTCATAAAGACAACACTAGGAATCACTGTAAATTAAATTCTCTTCTCTTGTCACAGTGGGGCCGTGTCAAGGACAATTGCACTTCACTGCAAAAAATATAATTGAAGGCTGCTTTCGTAAACATTTGAGTGAAATTCCTTTTCAGAGTAATTAATTGTGTGTTAATTTGAGAAACTTCATTTAGATTTTATCTATATGATCATTTGCTAGATAAGGGTGGACAAATCAATAATTAATACTATAAAATTGTAGATATGTGTTTGTGCCTCCCTCTACAAAAGAGAAACAGTATTGTGGAAGCATCATGAAGCTTATCTGAATGGAAATATCTCCCCAGTGGCTACTGTGTGCCTGAAATATCCAGCACTTGTCTAGAAATAACACATAGGGGAAGAGATCCTATTAAATATGAATGTATTTTTTGAAACTAGTAAGACATTTAGCCATGGTTATAAAATAACAGGTTTGTGTGCCTATTTGATTATTACATTAGTTGATTGTCACGTTACAAAGTAGACAACACAACACTGACGGCATAAGAAATGGGGCAATAAAGATTTTATCTGAAGCAAAACAAAGTGCTGCCCAATCCTACAGCATGTTGGTCAGGAACCCCTGTTGGGAGTTGACAGAAAGATTTGTGCCAAGGAGCAAGTTTCCAGTTGATACGAAAATGATCTGTAGGAATGGCTCAAGCTCTGACTTTGACTTCTGAAAATTTTTCTTTGGAGATTCAGTACTCCTTGTACCCAGTGTCTGTTTTTTTGAAGGTGCTATTAAATCCTGGAAGTTCGAGAAACTGTCAATAGAAACTCTGACAGATAATATTCTGAGGAGACAGTGCAAAAGACTGAAGACTTAGTAGTAGTTTGTTGAAGCTTTTTATTAATTGAGTAATAGTGAAAGTTTTCTATGTTTTTGACACCCAGCTCTAATTAACTGCTAGAGAAATCAAAACTGTATAATTGTTCTGAACTGAAGCAGCCTGCTTAAGTTCTTGCTCAGCCCGCTGCTGACAGTTTGACATACCTGGCGTGGTCTTGGAAGGCCTGGGATGAGAAATGTAAACATTGAAACAAGGAAGCACAGTATGGTGATTATCTGAGTGTAGTTGGGTGGAAGCAGAGTGAGGGCAGAGGAAGGGGAGCAGAGGAAACGCAACCTCAGATGCCCGAGGGAATGAATGATGTGCTTCATGTGCCAGGCTGAAATGATAGTTCCTGCTGCAGTTCAGGATTTTCCACGTAGTTTGAGACAAAAGAAATCAACCATTCCAGTGTCTATGCCAAAACTTCCTGACTCCCTAGGGTTTGACAAGAATTTAGATGACCTTGACCTAGGGAGTAGGAATGAGGATAATCAGCATCAGTCTTTAACCGAGGGGAGGACAGTGTTCCCACCAGAGTCACTCACCGCCGGATGTGGCAGTCAGTAGTATTGGGTGAAGGACTGACCCAAAAGGAGTGTAAGAAGACACTTCCCATGTTCACGTAGGTTCAGATTAGGGATCTCCAAGTTTTTGTGAGGACAAATTGCTTTTTATTTCCCTGAACCTTGATTTTCAACATGCATTCGTTCCACAAATGTTTTCTAAGGACCTTCTATGATTATGACTGATGTTTTTTCCCCGTGGAAGCTTGCTATCGTATAGTTAAAATCTGTGGTAGCTGCTGGAAGGTAAAAGAGTAAACATAGCCTCATCATGTCTCCCCTAGTTGAGTGCCAGAAAGGCAAACGTGAGAAACTTGAGCATGTAATTTTTAAATTTTGATTTTGATACACACCTTGAAAAAGAAGTGGGATGTACGGTGTGGGTATATGCTGAGCAGAGGAGTGAGTTTGCGTCGTGGTTGGGGAAAGCGTCTCAGAGGATAGGACATTTGAAACCTAAAGGAAGTGTGGGTGCTGGTTAAAAAGTATCAAGGAGGAAGTGCTGATGGAAAACATGTGCCACTGTTGTCTGTGCCGCCTTCCTATACTCCCTTTATTGAGCTGAGGGACTCAGTAAAGCTTAGGAGGGACCATGTGCAATAATGTCCCCCAGTCATCAAGCAAAGTATCAGTTTTGCTTAATGGATTATACCTGCTATAGTATATAAATCTCCCTAATGAAAATGTCTAAAATGACATGATTTTTTGACAATTGAATGTGTAATTCAATTTAAAATATTTACCTCTGCTCTCTACAACAATTTCAAGGAAGTGAAGCATTATGATTAGTGGAAGAAATTTTGTTTTCATAAAGGATTACTGCATTCCTCATCAGAAACCAACCTAACGCCGATAACACGGGTGCTTTTTTGATGGCAGGTGCTAATGTGTTAGCTAAACTGAATTGCGGTTCGAATTGTGCCACATTAGTTTCCTCCCAATTAAGCATTTTCATGTTGAATTACAAAATTGCCCACTTTCAAGGAATAATGCATTCCACAGCTCTCAACTGTCTTACGTGTCTAAGAGTAGAATAGGCCAATGAATTAGATTTTCATCACAAAGAAATCATCTAGTATCTGCTGTCTTCAGGCAGGTATTGTCATCTCTACTTTAGAGATGAGGCAGCTAAAAGGTTAAAGGACTTGTTCAAGGTCCTACAGCACATTTGATGTTTTTATATAACCTTTCTTTCATAAATTAGAAGTGCTTACTGCCTCCCTCAAGGGATATGCGCCAGGTTGTTACTGTTACACCCCTGTGGGGTAACATTAAGTCCTTTCTACAGGTCTTGCAGGAAGTCGGTGGCACAGCTGCGTACAGAACCTAAGGTGTGTAACTCTGGGTGACTTTTTGCACTCCACCCTTAGGAGCAATAGCAAATACTATGACTCATTTTATACAAATCAGTGTCTTTCTGAAGCCTTAAAGAGAGAAGAGGTGTCACAGTTCATAAAATATGAATTAGAAACCATGAATGAGTAAAGTGCTTCCCAGTATTGAGAACAGTTGAAGTATTTATCATTTAACAATATAATGATACTGAATAATGAAATGTATACTTATAACTATCATTGGGAAATCCCCATGGTGAACATTCTTGAAAGCCTTAATAGAAATGTGGTTTCTTTAATGGTATCTCCTTTAACCTAAGAATATCTACTTTGTCTTCAGGTTAGAATATAGGTAAAACTGCAAAGTTTACTTTTTTCCCTTTCTATTTTTGCTGTTTTTACTCCTCTCATCCTCTGTGCTTTGTATCCTTAAACCACTACTTTGCTGCATGAGATTCCCCCATTTCCCCCCTGAACCATACCAGAAGCCTCTTTTGTGTGGCAGCCTAGATAAAGTGTACAAGCTAAGCACCTACCCTTCCTTTGTATCTCTTTCTGCATCCTTTTTTCCTTGCCACTTTGCTCTGATAATCTGATAAATTAATATTCCTTACGGTTTTAAGGACTGCTAATAGGTTAATGCATCTTAATGACTGTTAATGGCTTAATCTGCTACACCTCCTGGGTAAAATATTTGCATTTTAAAAGAGCTTTTAGAATCATAACCTTATTTAAAGAAATGACTCAGTGTGGGAATCAAAAACCTGTTGACAAATTACTTAGGACAAATACCATGTTATTTTTTTTTTCACATTTTAACATCCCTAAGAACAAGGATACATTAAAATTGGTGTGATAAGGAAACACTGTCATAAATTGATCGGAGCCGGTTTTTTTTTTATTCTTAGTGATGCATAAAATAATTATGACATCTTAAATTTGATAAAATACAGTAACTTTTTTTTTCTTTTTGCCACCCTTCATACCATACATGTGGTAAATGCCTCCCTTATCACAGTTCACTCACACACACACAAACTCAGTCCTGCACAAACCAAATATTCATAAATAAACACATATCCCTGCACCACCGAACCATTGGCATTCTCTAATTAGCTGCTGTGAAAGCTTCAATTAAAATTTTAGGTTTTTTTTCCCTTTGACCATATTGAAGAATGCTTCATAAACTTGGATTAAGACATTTCTAAGAAATCTGCACTGGAAATGACATTCTATTTATAACATCTTATTTTAAGAAAATGTCATTTATAATACTTTGGTCCCTCTTATTCTGTCTCACTTTGCTTTAACAGAGAGTGATAAATATGAGTAAATACCACAGATTAATACAGTGTCTTGAAGGACTGGCGATCTTTTTAAAGATGAAAAGGTTTTGTATGTGTAATTACCGATCATGTGATACACTATTTCAAATAAAAGAGTTAGTGTCGTCCTTTCTTTTGGGAAGACATTAGAAACAATTGCAGAATAAAAAGCAAGCTCATCAACAACAAAAAATCAGTCAGAAAATTGGCTAAAATTCAGCTCTTTGTGCACTTGAGACTGAAAGCCATGGCTGAAAGAAAGCTCTCCAATTTTCTACCATGTAAATCTATTGCTTCCTTTTAGATTGGTTTACTCTTTTGAAGCAGTTAAGTGGTAGTATTTCTTGGCAAAAGGAACATTTATTTAAATAATTCTTTGCAAATTCCGTTTATTTATTCTTCCCACCATTGCCCACCCTTATTACCAGATCCCACTCCTGCGTGGGTTATGAGCTATGGACACTAATGTATATTCCTTCGGGGTATCTTTTAATGTAGTTTTTATTTAAGTTCAAAATTGGCATAGTGGATTAGAGATTTTTTTAAAAAAAATATAGTAACAGTTATAGCTTCACTGTTTGACAATCAGTATGTATTTTTCAGTATTCCTTGTGAGTGAACAGGGTTTTCATTTAACTTCTATCATCGTAGGCTTATATTTAGAAGTTTTCCAAGAGTTTGAAAGTAAGGTTGGATTTTGCAAGGCCCCTTTTACGTATACACTTAGGAGATTGCAAAATAAATGGTGAAATTTGAAAATATTGAGACCTGTTATTTTCATGGACTTCTTAGCATGCATGGCACTTAGTAAAATTAAAAGCTATAGTTCTGTGAAAGGTTAATATTAATCCATTAGCTGCTTCTTTATATCTTAACCTGGATTAGTATTTTTCAGATTAATAATCTTCGAAGAGAAGCGACACGAGTAAGAAATAGGATAGAAGACTCTTACCCTGGGAGCACAGAAAGCCTGATGAACCTGTGTTGATAACTGATGGCAAGAGAAGGTTGCCACACATAAATAAAGAGGATTTGAGGGGATGCAGATACAGAAAACAAATTTAACCTTCTTTACGTTTTTGCCTGGGGGTAGCCCAGGGGCTTTGAAAATGAAATGGCTGGCCTGTGGCAGACAGCAGTGCTGCAAAAATTAGCATCATTTTTACATCCACGTCTGTACCTTTTGAACCCTTTGACTGCATTTTCCTGTGAAACGAAGTCCTTTAGCTGCCATGTTGTCACAGGGAGGAAAGAGGTGTGTATTTAGAAGGTACCCACAGAGGCCTGTCAGACCAAGGATCTGTGAAATACGGTTTTGTCAAGAAAGGCACCTGTGAGTCTATTACAAGTACAATACAATGTAGTCTGTAATGAATCTCCATCCCTAGAGAGCTCTAAATATAGAATAGAGAGCCAGGTCTTTGGATGGTTTAAGCATTAAACTGCCTAAAGGAAAGGATCTCCTCAGATGACCTCTCAGTGCCCCTTGCAGCTCTGTAATTCCAAGTTTGAGACAGTTGCATATGAAGTGCATGGAACATGTGAATGTATGCAAGTGTGCTTAGTGTGCATAGATAGATATGTGTGTATCTATATGTGTATATATATAAATGTGCATACCAGAGTAACATTATTTATGTTTAATATTTTTAACATTCCTTTTTTCTTACTCTGCTGTCCTGTACAGAATTTATTTTCTTTGTCTCTCCCCATATATTTGCTTTATACACAAAAATACATACATATCTACTTTTGCAGCTGGATGGCCAACATATGCAGTTCATAAAGGTTTAGTTTCCTCATTGAATATCCTTACAATTTTATCCCTGATATTTTCCTAACAGAGAGCTGTGTGTGTTGGTTTACTTTTAAATATGGTTGGCAGGGGGTGAAAGGCATATTTGCAATATAGTATGAGTTTTGTTGTTTACCAGGAGAAAGAAATGTAAAGCATATAATTCAGTTTGTTGACCCATGGTATTTACAGATATCAGTAGAGAATGAAAAGGTGGGATGGAATCAACATGTATTTGTATTTTGTTATTATTTGTGGAACAATAAAAGGTATTCTGGTCTAGTCTTTCTGAATGGAGGCTTGAGACTGCAGAGGATTAAACATTTATGCATTGCGATTTGGCTCTAATGCTTAATAGCTGCAGTTGGTCAAGAAGCTGAAGCACAGAAGTACCATGTTACTTATCAAGCACATCTGGAATAATGAATACAACCATTGAGCTCTGGGTGAGACACTAACTAGAGAAAGGACTCCTCCCCCAAAATAAATATGAACATTCTCAACCATATTTGCATTCAGGATGAAAAGCAATCTGTTCTATTGTGAGTCCTGTGGCAGTCATGGTGGGGAAAATCCATAGTGCTGTATGTTACTGTTTTAAGACCCACCACAGTAGCTGTTTCTTGATAATGAAATTATCCACAAAGAACCTGGTGGTCATGGTCAGAACAGGGATTTCATCAGGATTCAGATAATTGCTTACAGATCTTTGCTACTTTTTAATTTACACGTGAAAGGACAAATCATTTTCGTTTTTCAGCTTTCCAGAATTCTTCTTCACATTTTAACACCACAAGGACTATTCATAGATTTGTACATATGTGTGTGTAATGTGAGCTTGATAATAAACATAAATTTACAAATTTTAAAGGACAGGCAATTCTTGGCCACTTGCTCCCAGATAATGGTGATAGTATTTCACTTATCCCAAACCCTGCATTTGTTGCCTTTGCCAAATTGCCATCTGGTTACTCTGTCCTCCCTAGTCAGCTCTCTTATGTGATTAGGAAGGAGCTCTTCTTTGGGCAAGATGCTAGGTGCAGCTGTTAATTGGAGCCAACGATTTCTTCCCAGTACTTGGAACAAAATGATTATTATCAGCAGCAATTAAATAGAAAATTTGAAACTCTGCTCCTGTGACATAAAAATATTACCAGAAATAAAAACTTAATGTTTATGTAGCTACTACAAATTGAAAAAGAGCACCAAGTTTAGGCTCTGTTCTTAAAAAAAATCGGAAGAATCTAATGAGAATTGAGCATTATATCTAAAAATATTTAAGGAACTTTGCCTTACCTTTTAATTTCTGGTTTCCCTTTGGACTAGCCTGTCTGAGTGATTATTTATGTTCATAATGTGCTAAGTTGTTTTAGGGGTTATAGAAACATTGGAGGACAGGACTAGCCAAACTCTCGCAGTGCAAGAATCTCTAAAAAAGAGACTGCCAGATGATGCTTAGAGCAGAAGAATTGGTGAGTCTTGTTTCTCTTTGTGTCTCTGCCTATTCCTTAACTGCATTGTGACAATCTGCGTGTGGGTGGGCATAAAGTCTGGTGTGAAGCCCACTCACCAGTTCATAGGAAGAATGAGCTAGATGGTCAGAGAGAGGGTTTTTGACCCAATGCCTAATGCCAAGCTGGCCTGGATTGCCTGGTCTTTTTATGGCCAAGATCATTTAATGTGTGAACAAGACATGGAAACTGACGTTTAACTCACAGTGACTCGACTCACTTAGGAAAAGGGTCCCTGCAATGTGTAGGTTCTGGATAATCAGATATCTCCTATTAGTAGAGGGAGCTATAAGGAGACAGGGAGAAGGGCTTGATGGTATTTCCTTCAACAGTCTCTTCCCTTGAGGAGGAGAAATTCTTTCTTATAGAAAGTACAAACATGAGGCAAAAGAGTTTATCACAATTATTTTCCCTGTATTTAAGAAATCTACAGTTTCTATGGTGAATCCATAGCAATGAGAACAAAGTAGTAATAATAAAACAGTACCCAACAGTAAGGAATAAAGTGTTAAATTATGACTTTTAGAAAGGGAGTATTTTCTACTATACTTTGTAGACATTCCATTGAATTGGGTTATATAAAAGGTCCTGTCCCCTTACCCAGTACTTACCAAAACCACTACCACCAGTACCAACAAAAAGATTCCACATTAATTATAAAAGTTTAAAAATGACAAAATGGAGAGAATATGAGATAAAAATAGAAGGCACATCTCTTTAATTTTTTATTTTGTTTTTATTTTGAGAAGCACTATTATAGCAGTGGTGGAGAATTTCAGCTTGAGAGCTGTAAAGTCCTGGATTTGAATCCCACCATTGCTACACAGTAGTTGTAAAAGATACTCAGCTTCATTGAGACTATTTTCTTATGTGACAAATGGGGATAATAATAGTAATTATCTATTAGGATGGTTGTGAAGAAAAATACGCAAAGCAACTAGTACATAGTTCCTGGCCCATAACAGCTGATAATTTAAGGTTATTTATATTGCACTCCTTGTATTGGATGAAACGCAATAGATAAAAGTAAAATTCCTCTTTTGAATGGGAGGTGATTTGCTAAGAATGAAGTTAGCAAATATTTCTTTAAAAAGTGTTTTGTTTGTAGAGGATCAGGTTTAAATAGAAGGTGGTAGGGACAATTTAAAAAAGTATGCCACCAGTATTTTCCCTTGTGTCATGGAAGTATGTAGACATACTACATCTATAAAATAAAAACAGGAGCAGAAGCAATTTTTCTTTCCAGAGAACAGCTTGTGCACCACATATAACTGAATCTTAAAATAAATTTTATTAGGATGTCTATTATCACCTCAGCATGCAAGTGACACCCCATTGAGAATTTCAGGAGCAATTCCTGTGCATTGAGAGCAGCAATATATAGTTGTTTTTCTAATATCTGTGATTTGTTTATTTTTGAAAAAGTAAAATCTAATATTCTTAAACTGCATGTATAGTAACTGAATACATGATTTTGGACAATTAGACTGATTCTGAGAGTCATATAAGAGACCCAATTTCCTATAGACACCTTGAAGGCAAGACCAGGTTTTTCTTGTTCACAGACAAACCTCAGGTGTGTAACAGATGCTTAGCACATAGTTGGTGTTCAATAAATATACAGAGTTGCTAAATGAGTGAGAAATCTATGCTCTTAGTGCAATGTACTACTCAGAGGGCCATATTCTAGTATAGTTGGGAAGGATCTTGAATTTGGAGTTGAGGAACTATGAATACAAGAGAGGGTATCTTGGAGACAGTATTCTGTTTATGGAGTTGTTTTGTGGATTAAGTAAGGTAATAATAGAGATGAAATCATTTGGGAAACTGTAAAATTGTGATACATATTCTTGAAAGTTATTACTTCATTTGATCTCCTTAATTACCTAGTTCTTTTATCTCATCTGTACCTGTACTCCCTTGGATGCAATATAAGAAAGCCATTTAAACATTATTTTTGGACTATAACATTAATAATTCCAGTTAGTTTAAAATATAGGTCATTAAAAAGCTTAGAACACTTTTTACCTGCAGGAAGACATTTGTATATTCTTAACGTGTACCTCGTTTGATAAAAAGGATAGAAAACATGAGAAAAAAAATGTATGAAGAAAATGTCCATTGATGTATTCAATAAATTCTGCAAGTCTAGTGCCTAGAACAAGAAAGCTAAAGGAAAAAGTATGCACTAGAAGTTGTGAAATCAGGGCTTAGATTTTATTCTCTGTTTTACATATTAGATGGGCATGATGGACGTTTTTAAATAATTTAATCATTTGTAAACTTAGTAAACATTCAGTCATTCAATTCAAAATTTATGAAGTTCTTTTGCAATATGTTGATGTATTAATTTGGGCTGTCTTTGTAGGCCCAGTGGATTGATAGTAAGACAAGAGCTGCCTGATTTTTAGTCTAGAATGGTTATATTATGGCTAGAAGGCAATAGTTTGGAAAAAATAGCCTAGTTTAGAATTCCAGCCCACTTAACCTATTTGTAGCTTAATTTCATACAGCTTATTTAACGTAAGCTCAATTTTTTCATCTGTAAAGTAGGTATACTATTGTCTGCCATACTGCTCTTATGAAGATTAAATGAAATTATGATTGGAGGGCATTTGTTACAGTGTACAGCATGTACACCATGCTCAGTGACTGGCAGCTCTTGTTATTTATGTACTCTGAACTTTACCACTGTTAATTATCTATGTTATATATGTTAAGTACACTCTGTCTTATTTACCATATTTCAATGATGAAGAGGTTTGGACTTCATAGTGTTCTGTATTTTCTCCAGCTTTAAAACATACGATTCTTTAAAGTCTGAATTTTGTTAAATAGTTGTACTGTGTGTATACAAATTTGGCCGTGTAAATATGGAACTTAGTGAACTACAGAAAATCTGATCTCATTTTTGCAGTTTTAATTGATGCAAGTAATTTACCACCTGTCAATCCTTGTGGATAGCTAGAAAGCCAAAGATAATAGATTGTTTAAATGAAAGCACACTTTGTTTTTCAAAAATTGAAAAAAAAAAGAAAAAACCACAGAAGCTGTGAGTGACTAAACTAAGAATAAATCAGTAAAACACTTAACATAAGAGGAAGTAATTAGTGTAGTCTTAGTATAGTCATTGTAACTCGCTTACTCTTCTGAAGAAAATTCAAAAATAGTTTACTGAAAGCGTACTAAGTTCTGTGAGTTTCAGAAACATAGGAATATTCTTTTTTTTATTTCAGGAAATTATGGAGGTATAAACATTTTGGTTACATGTTATGACTTTGTACCTTTTACAATAGCCTCAAAGAAAATCAAATATCTAGGTATATATTTAACGAAAGAAGTGAGAGACATATACAGGGAGAACTACAAAACACTAAGAAAAGAAACTGTAGAAGATGTAAACAGATGGAAAAAATCTACCTTGCACATGGATTGGTAGAATCAACATTGTTAAAATAGCCATACTACCTAAAGTGATCTGCAGAATTAATGCATTCCCTATCAGAGTACCATCATCATTCTTTACAGATCTAGAAAAAATAATTCTACACTTTATATGGAACTGTAGAAAAACTCATATAGCCAAAGCAATCTTAAGCAAAAAGATCAAACTGTGAGGTATAAGTCTACCACACTTCAAGCTGTACTAGAAGGCTCTAGTAACTAAAGCAGTATGGTACTTGCACAAGAATAGAGGCATAGATCTTTGGAACAGGACTGAGAATCCAAAGATGAAACCATCCTCATATTGTCATCTAATCTTTGACAAAGGAAATATTCTGATGTAAACTACATGAACAGTTGAAATGAAGGCATTGGCTTGGATTGTCTTTGTTATCGCCTTAACTTACCTTAGGAGCATGCCTGTCATACTTTAATAAAAGGGAAGATTTAAAAAATTAATTTATCCAAAGGAATTCAAAACTTATGTTCACACAAAAAATTGCACACGGATGTTTATAGCAGCTTTTTTCATAATTGCCAAAACTTGGAAGCAATCAAGATGTCCTTTAGTAAGATTACATGCCATACATACAGACAATGGAATATTATTCAGCACCCCCCCCCCCAAAAAAAGAATGATCAAGCCATGAAAAGGTTTGGAGGAAAGTAAATGCGTCTTAAGTCAAAGTAGCCAATCTGGAAAGGCTACACACTGTATGACTTCAACTGTATGACATTCTAGAGAAAGGTAAAATTGTGGAGATAGTAAAAAGTTCAGTGGTTTCTAGGGGCTAGGGGGGAGAAGGGGATGAATAAGTGGAACACATGAGTATTTTTAGGGTGATGAAACTACTCTGATACTATAATGATGGATACATGTCATTATAAATTTGTCCAAACACATAAAATGTGCAATACCAGGAATGAATCCTAATGAAAATTATGGACTTTGGGTTATAATGATGTGTGCAAGTAGGCTATACTTGCAGGAAGTATATGGGAAGTCTCTGTAACTTATGCTGAATTTTGCAGTAAATATAAAACTGCTCTAACAAAGTCTATTGAAAATAATTATCATATCAAAAAAGATGTAATTCTCTCTGCCTAGAAATTACATATTTGGCATTTTTTCCTGAGGAAATGAGTATGTGAGCTGACAAGGATGTTTATTTCAACACAATGGATAATATAAAAATGTTGGAAATAACCAAAATATCCAGCAATATGGGCACTGCTTCAGTAAGTTCTATCTATATGCAAGTATTCAAAATAATGTTGTAGAGGTCTGGTTTGAGGCAAACCCTGTTAGTTGGTTGCCTAATGTCTTTCCTGTCTTCTGCTATGCTAACAGAACCTAGTTATTGTTCATGGCAGCAGTGTTCACTCCTCCAGGCACAAAATCATGACAATCCTGCTTCCACTTTCCCAGCTTCCTTTGCGCCTAGGAGTGGTGGGTGTGATCTAGTTCTGATCAATGAGATGTAAGTGGAAGTCTGCTGGGGGGTGAGGGGAGGGCAGATTTTGAGAAAGTTTTTGCTTTCCTAAAAAACGGGACAAATATTGTTGATATCAGCAATCATCTGCAGACCTTATGTTAAGTGAGAAAAAATAACTATTGTCAAGCAAGAGTTTGCATACAAGAGTTAAGCATACAAAAAGACATTTATAATTGGAGATTCCAACGGTTTTAGGAGCTGCTTGCCAGGAACCGGAGGCAGAGACAAATATATATTTATTGTATCACAATAACATATAGATTTGGTGCTATATAGGAATAGGAATAGAAACACATTTTTAAAAAGCTGTGTATATCATGATGAAATGTTTCTTGATCCTTGCTGTTGCAAATTGAAACCTTATGTTGGGTTGAACATGAAATTTCTGGTGAACTTCATCTTGGTGAATTTCAACTCTGGAAGGATTCAGCTTTTGCAGAAAACTTCAATTTACCTATCTATTGTCAGCACTAAAAAGGATACTTATTGACCTTTAAATTTCAAAAGAACTATTTCGAATCAATTTTGTAGGAGACCTTTTCATGGCACTGTACAAACCCATCAGTCCAAAAGTACTCCTGCTTTGAAAAAAGTCATGAAGAATCAATAAAAGTTCTTTTGAGAAATCTCTATCTGCAAGGCTTTGCATGAACAGGATAGTTTTGCTAGTATAAATGTTTTAAAGCCTTTCAGATTATTCAGATCTTTCATTCATTGTGACTCTATATGGGCTAAACATCGTTTTTGGCTGCAACTTAAAACCCGTTTTTTCAACAGATTTATCTGTCACTTATAAAATAACAAATTGTCAGTCTTTTTACTAATCTCTTTACCTGTCTGCTATAAATTTTTCAAGTGTCTGAGATTGTCCCGATCTTTTGTAAGAAATCCATTGCTGTATCCAGCTGAAATCAGTAACAGGTTTACACATATTGATTTTGAAATAGATTTGTGATTTGGATCTTTTCTGTTTTCTTCTTCTGAAATATCTACATTTAAAATACTTTTTAAAAAGGTGTTATAACAGAATATTAAATTAAAATATCATGGACCAAACTCATAAATATTTTAGCATTTTATTCATGTCAGAACAGCAGAATTGATCTATAGGCTGTATTGGGCTTCAATTTGTTATTTCCTTTTTCTCTAAATAAAGAACACCTAAAACTTGTGGAAATATTTGCTGAAAATCCTGTTTAATCATTTAATTATCCCCTTTGTTTTTCCAGAAAATATTATCTAACATCTAATGAAAGTCACTCTGTAATTGCTAACATTGTAATGATTTTGTTGAAATGAAATAATTTTTAACGGCAATAAAACAAATTATTTTTATCATTAAAAATTTACACAAACCCAACTGTATATAGCTAACACTTTCAGCCCTCTTCTTTGCCTCTCTTCTCAAGGAAAGTAAAACTGACGGAAGAAAAAAAGATGTATGGAGGGAGACTTTAGGTAATCAGTGTTTAATTCATCCAGTATAGAATCCTTCTTCAGAACCATAGGATCATCAAGTCCTGGTACTTATAAAATGACTGAGCTTGAGTTACAATGGATTTTGTGGGTTTTTTTTTCCCCACACTTGTTTATGGTAATTATAATAGTTACCACGTGTTGAAAACGTTGATATACAAGTCTCCTTACAGATAATATTTCTAATGCTCACAAAAGTTGATGTCTGCTTCTCACAGAAAAGCAATCCTACATGCACTTAAGAAATTTGCCCAATATTGCATAGCAAGTAAGTGGAAGAATTAGCGTTCAAATTCATGGTGTCTGACTCCCATGCAGTATTTTCCCCATTATACTAATGCTGTCTGTATTCCTGCCCTGGAGATGTGAGCACACACACACACACACACACACACACGCAACACATGCACACATACAAATACACACGCGTACACACACACACACACACACTTTTTCTCTGACTGCTGGTGGGCTTAATTCTTTGCACCCAGTTCCCTAAAAACTGAAGCCGTGGTGGCATATTGTGGTACATGTCTCGGGACCATCCCACATCTAAAATATTTTCTCAAAGTAAACAGAATCTCCCTGTCCCATATTTAATTCCTTCTGAGACTGCTCCCTAATTTCTGTGTAGGATTATATAATTAATAAGGGGTTACTATATTATTTTTCCTAGATATCAGGTCACTATTTTCAGTGGAATCTTTAATGCTTTAACCTAGAATAACTGGGCATACAAATATCTTGATACCTACTAGAGATCTTTTAAAATTAGAGGATTCTTTCAGCCACTAGAAAAATCTCATAAGCAGCAGCAAAAGCCCACTTACGAACAAGGGCCTTTGTAGAGCTTTCAACACATATTGCTATAAAGTAATGGTAATTTCTTAGGAAACAGATATGATTACAGTTCATCACTAGCCTAAAAGTAGATCAGTGTACTAATAAAAATTAACTTGACATGGCAAGATTTTTAAAAACATAGTAGTATATTACCAAGAGACCTGATAAAGATAACCTACTAGATCATTTTACATATATAATATATATAATAGATTGCCTACTAATCTACCTTAGCATCTTTAAAAACAGTCGACTTTTGTTTTTTTATAGGTCATTATTCCAGGATTTGTATGGCTCCTACTATGTGCCTCATACTATGGTACTTTCTATAAATGTAGAGATGAATAGGAAATGCTTTCTGTCCTCAAGAATTTCAGTCTGTGGGGAAAATCAGCAGCAAATTTTTTATTTTACGTTTATGGTAAAATATAACATATATACAGATTTCCCAAAGGAATACTTCCAAATGTTTTCAAAATAGAGTCCATAACTCCTTCTAAACCGTGTCTGTAAATGTGAGAAGGGGATTAGACAAATATTCCTCAATTTTTCTCAATAAGTCAATTTTTTTTTGATACAGTCTCACTCTATCACCCAGGCTAGAGTGCCGTGGCATCAGCCTAGCTCACAGCAACCTCAAAGTCTTAGGCTCAAAGGATCCTCCTGCCTCAGCCTGCTGAGTAGCTGGGACTACAGGTGCGCACCACCACGCCTGGATAATTTTTTCTATTTTTTGGTAGAGATGGAGTCCCACTCTTGCTCAGGGTTCAGGCTGGTCTCAAACTCCAGACCTCAAGAGATCTTCCCACCTTGGCTTCACAGAGTGCCAGGATTACAGGTGTGAGCCACTGCCCTGGCCTCAATAAGTCAATTCTTAAAGTGCATGATACATATGCAAATAAAGTTGCAGAAGCAGGTTTTGCTATGCCATCCCCTTACTATACCTAAGGTAAATTTACAAAATAAACTCTAATTTGAGAGTCAACTTACCAATTACAATAACTAATTCAATTTCTACTTGATATAATAAATCAAAGTGTATTTATTTATTTATGTTAATATTATGGAAACTTTTCTAGGTTCTATGTAGTTTGTAGACACTTGCCCTAAAAGAACATGCTGCAGAGATAAGTTAAAGAAAGTAGCACAAGATATTATGTAATTAGCACAAGATATTATATAATTGAGGAGAATGAATAGTATAGGCCAGAGTTATTCCATAGAAATATAATGTGAGCCACATGTATGATTTTATAGTAGTCACATTTAAAAAAGTTAAAATAAACAGGTAAAATTAATTTTATTAATAAATTTATTGAA
The DNA here is from genome assembly GCF_041146395.1 of Eulemur rufifrons. Classification (NCBI taxonomy): domain Eukaryota; kingdom Metazoa; phylum Chordata; class Mammalia; order Primates; family Lemuridae; genus Eulemur; species Eulemur rufifrons. Next base: position 9,244,981 of record NC_090995.1, on the reverse strand, counting down.
CCCAATACATCTAGAAAATAATTTCAGCATATAATCAGCATAAAATTATTGAGCCATTTAAGTTTCTTGTACTAAATGTTTGAAATTGGTGTGTATTTGCACTTACAGCACTTTTTAATTTGAACTAGACACATTGTAAGCGTCAATAGCCATGTGTGGCTAGTGGCTACTGTACTGAACAGTTCAAGATTAAAGTTAGAATTACAGTTGTTCTGATCAAATACAGAAGAAGTGTATAGAATCTGTAACACTTGTTCTGGGTCATGAAAGTTTAGCAAAATTTATGTAGATGGAAGGAAAGAATTTATAATAGTAAGGAGGAATGCCATTACTTGAAACTCAATTTACTGAAAATGATCATAATATTTCTATCAAGTTACCAGTTTATAATATGCTCCAGGTTACTATTAAGGAATTATATACTTATAATTAAGGGATTATATACTTATAATTTAAGGAGTGTATAATACTGAATTTGTTATTCTGACTATTTTTGTAAGGATATTGGACAAAACCAAAAGGTTATTCTGGAGTATTTCTAAAAAGGTGTTCAGGAGAACAGTAATGTTTCAAGATATGTGAAAATAGAACTCTTTGGTTTAAATGTGTCAAAAGCTACATAACCCTGCTTGGTGATTCACAGTAAGCCCTGACATACTTACTACATTTTCTTCTATGTCTTATAAATAAACCTTTTTAGTTTTGCTTATTCCATTTTTCCCAAACTTGCCAGAATAAGGGTACTATTTTCACAGTACTCCCGTTAACACCCGTGGATCTGGTACCTCACAAAACATATGCCTGAAAAACTGCTCTAATGTATTTTGTATTTTCACAAGTCTGTGTAAGATGTATTTGAAGAGTGTTTTATCATTACTTCTAGAATTTAGGAATACTTTTTAATTCTATCTTTTTGATTACATGGTCTGCCACATTTAGTTAGATGATGACATTTATTCATTTATTCACTTCAAATTACTACCTATCCTCTCATTTATGGAAATGCATTTTTTGTGAACCACAGCTGCTTATGTGATTTCTAATGATGCATATAAATTGATAAATGATAGGCACAGTACGCTATACCTCGTTAAATATTCTTTAGTTAAAAAGTCCGGGAATATTTGCAATCTGTATTTGATTATCCACTGATTTTTATCTGATTTTCAGAAAGTTATAGGAGACTGTAAATTTTTCATCATTAGTTTTTTTAAAAAAATGTATAATTACTTAACACTCACAAATGTTATGCCTACAACTTGTCTCCACAAACAACTACGATTTCTATAGATATTCTTAAAGTAGACATAGATGATAATTTGCCACCTGACTCTACTTTTAAATATTTAGTTATTTATGATAAAGTAATTGATTATTCTTTCTTACTTACTGTTCTTGGTGGGCTCTGTAGTGACAATAAGTGAAAATATTTGCCAGACATCAGTTTTAGGTGTCTTATTTTTGCCTTTTCAGAAGATGCCTAGAGGTCTGCTTGTGCATAAGAAATGGAGCCAGTGAGTATTTGGACAGAGTCTTCTGTTCTTTACTGCCTCCCTTCATTGGGTAAAGAAGCTATAAAGGATGCTCCACTGAAAGAGGTAGCTGTGTGGGTACAGAAAGGACCAGTGCTAAATGTTCTGTTCATGGGAGCCAACCGAGGGGCAGCCCTAGCCAAGATTTGCCTTTGGAACACCCTCATTTGAAGTACTAGCATTGGTAGGGATCTGGGCAAATGAACCCAAGGTTTAGCAAGGAGCAGCAGAGTAGGGCAGGTGATGGAGAGGTAGAATCCAACAGCACTGAGCTGTTCTAGGGTTAAGGAGGAGAGGTAGTGGCCTGATCACACTTTTGAACTGCATGTCTGGAACGACCAGAGAGGCCCATGAGGCAAAACCCCCCAGGCTTTAAAGTATAATACTGGATAACTCATGATCTAATGAGTGAGACCCCAAGATGGTTCTAATTTTATTTGAGAATAATGGGATGTATAACAACATATTTTCTGTGTCTAGGGTTAAACTTTGAATTTTAGTTTTCCTTTACTTCTGCTCAGATTAAATCCTTGGGACTTCCTCTCCAAACTAAATTTCTTTGAATCATTAAGCTCATTGTGTGTGTTTGCCTGCTGTTCTGTTTTTTTTTTCTTTTTTTAATTTTAAAGAAACTTTTTACTGTTTTAAATTATTAATTGCATTAAGAATTAATCTTTATCAATCACTTTTAAAGGCCTGCCCTATTTCATTTTATTTTTTTTCTCTCTAAGATTGAATCAGACCATATTATTCTATGTTTTTGTTTTTTTTTTTTTTGGTTTGTGCAGTAGTTTCCTCAGTTGTAATTCTACGTAGTAAGTTTTGTCTTGCAATTCAAATTGCTGCACTATTGCACTGTTTGGGGGATGGACACACTTGTAGCTCTGACTGGGGCGGGGCAAAGGCAATATATGTATCCTAAACATTTGTACTCCCATAATATTCTGAAATAAAAAAAATAAAAAATAAAATTGCTGTACCTATTCTATCTCAGTACCTTGCTGCTTTACTATGCTCTAATGTTACCATAGTACAGTCGTGGACTTCCTGCCTACTACTCTCGAGGAGAATCCCTCCTTTGCCCTTCCATGCTCTGTTTATACTCTTTTGACTGGTGCAAGAAACAGCTATGTAGGTGAAAGGTCTTTTGTTAAAAAGAAGGAAATTCAGCAGCTATTTCCCCTTTCCTTTTTTGACCTGCATCTGCAGGCCAGTGTTTGATGTCTGGATCTTTTCTGTTACATGGTTTTAAAAGAAATAAGAATTGTTTCACAGAACTTAACTTTGAAAAATCTGCCCCAAAAGAATTAAAAAGTAATGGTTTAAAATTGACTGTGCATATATCATGTGTTGTTTCTTAAAATGAGGTTATGAAGTTTAAGCAGTTGCATTCCTCTGGATTGATTCTAGCTGGTTGCTGTTGTGAGTTTCAGGTATTCTCCTGTCATTTCTTTTCTTTTTTTTTTTTGAGACAGAGTCTCACTCTGTTGCCCAGGCTAGAGTGAGTGCTGTGGCGTCAGCCTAGCTCACAGCAACCTCAAACTCCTGAGCTCAAGGGATCCTTCTGCCTCAGCCTCCTGAGTAGCTGGGACTACAGGCATGCACCACCATGCCCGGCTAATTTTTTCTATATATATTTTTAGCTGTCCATATAATTTTTTTTCTATTTTTAGTAGAGATGGGGTCTCGCTCTTGTTCAGGCTGGTCTTGAACTCCTGAGCTCAAACGATCCGCCCACCTCGGCCTCCCAGAGTGCTAGGATTACAGGCGTGCGCCACCGCGCCGGCCCTCCTATCATTTCTAATAAAATTAAAGGCACAGAGATGGCAAAACTCTCAATGATGTATGGTATTGTTACTCAGTTAGTTAATGGTCAAAAGGTATAGGATATAAAAATAAAAGTTATGTGTGGTTAGATGTCTGCTATGAATTGAATTTAGCAGAGAAGTGAAATTCAAATACCATTGATATTGTGAAAACAAACCAGTTGGTTTCACATAAATAATACTTAAATGAAGCCGATCAGAATCTTTCATGATCTTCATAAATACGTAATGAGAAATATCTATGTGCATGTATGAACAATAGCATAGTTTTCTTTCCCAAGTTTTCTTTTCATAAATTCAGTCACTATTATAATAAATATTTAAGTATGTTCTAGAACTGAAATATTTTACTCTAAATTTTAATTGTCATTGACCGCTGTTAAAATAATTCTGTTTTTCTTAATTATACTTTTGTTACGTGATTTAATTAGCATTATAATAATTATGTTGTCTTATGGGAGATATATTTTTTTATTTATTTCAGTTGTTTTGTGTGTATTCTCACACATTCAACATTTTACATTTCTCTTAAATGGTCTGCAATAATCAGAGCATCTTGTATTTAAGATATGCACATTAGAGTTCTATGTACCATTTTAACAGAGATTTCTGTTGCTATAGTAAAAGAAGTTTTAAAAATAAAACATGAAATAAGACATTAAACTTACTGTGAGTCAATCTGACTTTAATTATCTAGTCATATGCAACTATCTACATAGGCAGGGCAAGTGATAACTTTGTAGTGTCTTGATTTCCATAGGAGTAGTTTACTCTGCATGGGCTGGGAGTGGAGGTGGAACTTTCATGAAAAACTAAAAGTGATAAGAAAACCTGACACTTCTGAACAAGTTAACAAAGATGAGTATGCCTAGAGTAGAGGGTGTCTGTACATGTGCTTGTATGGTATTAGAGATGGGGAAGGGGATTATGTTGGTAAGTTATGAGATTGTTGCTCAAAGCCTTTAATGCCCTCTGAAAGGGTTTGGAATTTGGCCCAAGGTCAAGGAGAAGTTATTAAAGGGTTTAAGAAAAGGAGTGAAGTTGACATTTTAGAAGGCTGTTACTTGCTCCAGGGCAAAGAATGGAAGTCAAAAGACCACAGACAGAGAGACAAGCTAGAAATTATGTCAACAACCTAGGTGAGAATTATGGTAACGTGAATTAGGGATATGGAAAATAGGGGTAAGGAAAAATGAAGTATTTAAGGAGGAAAAATCTACGGGATGCATTGACTGATTTGTCGGGGGTTGGTGAGAAGGAAGACGATGTCATGGCTTATTCCTGTGTTTTGGGCCTTAAAAACATGGTAGAACATATAGGAAGAGGAGTAAGTTGGGAAAGAAAAGATTGATTGTGTTATCAAGTTATTTTTTAGATTGGACATCCGGTTTATGTATATTAAACAGGCATGCCTTAAATATTTAACTATCTTGAAAGGGGTTAGGGGTTATTTTTCACATGACGTACTTTTTATATTATTCATTCTCTCCATTCCAATTATTATACATATGTAGATGCCTGAAAATCTGCATTCTCAGTCTGAGTCACTCACCTGAACTCCAAACCCAAATATACTTAACTACCTCACTTGTGAGTTTAAATTTATTTTCCATAAAAATCATGCCTTGCTATTCATTGTAAATAGAAGTGGAGAATTTAGATCCCACTACTTATATAAGGCATATGGAATTATTATTCAGTTTTATATACTGAGAAACATAATTATTTTGGGGTAAGGTTTGTGATTGTACTGGTTTTGGTGTCATTTTCTATCTAAAACAACACCTTCTAAGTACCACATGCTCAAATAAATAGTTACTGCATTAAATGCTAGATAGAAGTAAGTCTGAATCTTCAAATTGAGGAAATGGATCGATGGGAAGCCAGCAAAATAATGGCAAATAAGTGAAATATTACTAAATATTTATATGGTGTGCTATTTTTTTTGTCTGAAGATTACTAAAACCATGTAGAGCAGTCCCTCCTTGTCTGCAGTTTCACCTTCTGTGGTTTCAGTTACCTTCCAAAAAGATGTGTGCAGTACAGTAAAATATTTTGAAAGAGAAAGAACACATTCACATATGCTTTATTGCAGTATATTGTTATGATTGCTATATTTTGTTATTGTTGTTTATCTTTTACTGTGCCTCATTTATAAATTAAACTTTATCATACATGTGTATGTATAGGACAAGACGTGGTATATGTAGGATTTGATACAAGCCTTAGTTTCAGGCATCTAGTGGGGGTCTTGGAATGTATCCCCTGTGGATAAGGGGGAACCGCTGAATTCAAAACATTTAATTTCATCACTTTAACGCTTAAACATCTAAAGCAAAATAAGTGAAACTGAGCAGCTCTGGGCCTTGTTCTCCCATGATCTATTTTTTTGACTTTGTCACCCATGTGATTTTTTCCCCCCTGCACATCAATATATGTTTACATTTCTTCTTGATTTTCTTTTGCTTTGGGGAGAAAATATAGATAAATTTAAAGATATTTAAAGTGCTACATCTTTTTCAGTGACTTTAGCTGTCATTCTTAGAAAGATTTTAATAAAAAGGATTTCTGTCAACACAAAACAGAAATCACGTTTGATGGGCTCCACATAGATGAGGAATATATCCTGTCTGAAAAAAAAAAAATTCAACACATCTGGCATGTTTTCTGTACTTTGTATCCATCTCTGCTCGCCAATCTTGTGCATTTGGACAAGGGCGACATTGATGAATCACTTTAATTTACCAGGCAACGAACAGTTTGCTGAAGCTATCTGTAGGAGCCAGCCAGAGCTGGTCCTGATCATTTCAGATATGTGTATTGTTTAAAGAAATGTAACCAATCAGAAGCAATTTAGATGTATCTTTGCACCAAAAATATATAGTAATCCATATTTTATTAGCTTCTGGATTTTTATTTTTCTTTCATTTCCGTCTCTGTTTTTTAATGAAAAAAAATCAATACTTATATAAATACATGCTAATTTAGCTGTTTGTCAAAATTGTGGTATAATTTGGCGTTTTGTGAGTTTGGAGGATCATTTAAAATTAAATTTGTATAAGCAGGAATTGATTTTTAGAAAACAGTGTTATCTTTAGGCCATTTAATAAGCAAGAAATCATTATTTTGACAATAGTAAGTTGTGATATCAATTTTTCATTTAGATAATTTCAACCCTAGATGGGGAACAGGCAATAGAATACATGAACTCCCAAAGTATTACATAATTTTAGTGAAAATACGCCTATAGTGGTATAAGAAGAGATAATCTTGGGAACACTGTGGAGAGAGAAGGTGTAAAATGAAGAGGTCATGTTCTCTTTATATGCAGAGGGAAGTTATATCTATCTATTGGAAATGCATTCAGAGCTAACATTGTATTTAGGTAGACTAAATAGCTTGTCCATGATTATGTGGTACTACTGTATTTCTAGAGCACCTACCATCTGCCAAGACCTGTACCAGACATTTTTCACATGTAGGCAGTGAACTAGACAGCATATTATAACACACAAGAATTGTCCTCCAAATGCCTTCTATTGTCATTTTGTTGATACCTGAAATTACTGATCAAACCTCAAAACTTAAAACTTATGTCACTATTAAAATATACATGTATCTCTATTTTTTAAAAAAATATTTATTCCTGGGAGGACTTATTTCTTGAGTCTTCCTAATTCTCTACCCTATGATGTGAATGATTATCATATAACCTCTACTGTAAGCGGACTTTGACAGAGGAGGTAAGAATGAGTTTAGAGGCTTTGACTATTTGAACTGAGCTGACACAGGACAAGAACTAAGAGCCAAGGTAAAATTAAAACTGTTTATTTGTTTTACCTGCATTACGTATAGAGTGAGACTGGTTCTGACTGCTTTTAATATGGTTAATTTAATAAAATATTGCTTATATATTAGAAAAATCAAGTCCACAATTAAAAATCTAAGTTACTTTTTTCTTTGTAATATTCTAAGAATGACTCATATGTTTTCACTCTGTAATAGTAGTGCAAGCATCATCGAAGAGTGAATTTCTCAGGCTCATGTAACGAAGCAAGCCGGTGCAGGGGAATGATTTCTGGGGTAGGGATGTCCATGAGAAATAATCTTGAATTAACAGAAAAAGTTGTGAATAGCTTTGTTTATGAAACTCCCTAAATCAGAGAAGTCTGATGTGCATGTTCACATTTTACGCCACACCCCTGTGTGCCATGGTGGAAAGTGGTCACGTCTTTGTGGGAAGAAAAAGTCACAGAAACCTGGTGTATGCACTAAGGAAAGAATGGATGTGTGCATTCAGTAGGTTTTTTGAGCTTAAAAAAAAATTTACAAAGCATATTCTAAGCATTATCTATGACATCGCAATCTTGACTTTTTTTGTTAAGGGAACTTCCTGGTTGTATGAACAATCTCTCAGAAGTCCATGAAAGCTTTAAACTTCATCTCCTTTCATTATTTAGGCCTGTGGGCTTGAGATGGGAGTAGTTGGTGGTGCTAAAAAATACATAAAATTTTATTTAAATTAGCATAATTATAATTTTTTTAAGAAGTGAGTTTGGCCACTGTGTTGTTGCCCTAGTATGATTTCTCTTTCGTAGGCAGTTTCCCTCCAAATGACCCAATGCCACGCTTGGGTAATAGAGGTCAGGGTGAAAAGGCAGGACCACAGGTAGAGTATAAGCTGGATCCGTGATAGATAAGGTGACTGTACAAAAAGGAACATTTGAGAATGAAAGGGAACACTGTTAATAGTGATTGAATAACATGTATAAACTAGGAGTGTCCCAAGTAAACTGGGACATATGGTTGTTACCCTAATTATAGAATTAATATAATTATTGAGGCAATGCTAGATGATTAAGGCTCCTTTTACTGAGAGTCAGAGGTCAGGTGAATGACTAGGAAACCTTCTTTAAAGGCATAGGGTCAGGCAGACATACCCCATATTTGGACAGTGACATATTTAGGTGAGATCTTCCTGGGGCCTTTTGTCCTTACATGGGTATCTTAGTTCTCATTGGCATATTAAAAAAGATACGTGGATAAAAGAATTGGAATTTAAAATATACTTTGATGCATTCCAATCCTTTGTGCTCTTATAATGAATTTTCCTTACTTTTCTCTCATCCCATAATTCATGCCACCACATTTGAACATTTCTCGTTGTTGTTAGTAGGAGTTACGTGCATAGTTCACAGGATGAATTGTTTTAATAGCGTTGCTTCTGTTCACAGGCAAGTTTGGACTTGGCTGGATTTAGGAGTTGCTTTGAAAATTTGGCTTAGCATATTGTTTCCAAATGAAAACGTGGGGAGTAGAATAAGGGAACAAATCACACGACTCATGCATGTGTATTTTATATTTGTATTTTTTGTTATTTAAATTTTGAAGTGCTTTTTTGTCCCTTAGTACTTATTACAACATTTTTTTTAATATTTGCTTTTTCTTGTTTTCAGTATATATTTTTCATATTCATATTTGCATGAATATCTTATTTCATATTGGAACTCCTATAAACACAAGCTCTCTCTGATTTCTTTTAATTCAAAATGTATTGAGTTAATTGTAGATTTGTATGTAGTTGGTACATGTACAGTAACAACTACAGTTTCTTCCAATGCTAATATCTTGCAAAATTATGGTACAATATTGCATGCAAGGTATCCACATTGATATAATCCACCAAACATATTTAGATTTCAACAGTTTTTCATGTATTCCTTTGTGTGTTATGTGCACCTATTTATAGTTCTATACAGTTTTTCATATATGTGGTTTCATGTATCCACCACCCCAGTCAAGATACTGGACAATTCTGGCACCACAGGGGTTCTCCTATTTCCTTTATATAACTGCACCCACCTCTCTTCTGTTCCCCACCCCAAATCCCATGAAATCACTGATATGTTCTCCATTTTTAAAATTTTGTCATTTCAAAAATGTTATACAAATGGAATGGTACAGTATGTAACTTGTTTTGATTGGTATTCCTTATCTGTTTTAAACAATATATATTTTTTCACTGAGGATTATGGTCATAATACTGTAAAAATGTGATAAAAGACAATGTTGATTTCACTATTAGAGATATAGATTATAAGTAGTACTTCTTTACATTTTAACATATATGGCAATAACTATTATTTGTATTAATGGAGGGAGCTGAAAGCCAATTAAGTGGTTAGGAATTCTACAGAATACAAACAAGAAATATGTAACTGTGGGTCACATTAATACTGATTGCATTGATTCTTTTTTTTTTTTTTTGAGACAGAGTCTTGCTCTGTTGCCTGGGCTAGAGTGCCGTGGCATCAGCCTAGCTCACAGCAACCTCCAACTCCTAGACTCAAATGATCTTCCTGCCTCAGCCTCCCGAGTTGCTGGGACTATAGGCATGTGCCACCATGCCCGGATAATTTTTTCTATTTTTAGTAGAGACGGCGGTGGGGGGTGGGGGGGGGTGTGTCTCACTCTTGCTCAGGCTGGTCTCGAACTCCTGACCTCAGGCACCTCCTGCCTTGGCCTCCCAGAATGCTAGGATTACAGGTGTGAGCCACTGTGCCTGGCCTGCATTGATTCTTAATATGGATGAATCATGTGGACATTGATCATTGGACTGTAATATGGATCACCTGTTCTCAAGGGTGTCACAAGTGAGTGAGAAAAAGGTGGATTTGGAATCAAAATGCCTAGTAATTTGCATTATCTTGAGCCTACATTGTGACCTTGAAGGACCCTTACTGAAGAGAATGTAATAAAGGTATATACTATTAATGCAGTGATTTTAGTGAAATGATGTTTGATCTAGAAGAAACCATAAAACTTAAAAAAACTCTGTACTGCATTGAATATGATACAGGTTAAAGAAATTTGTTCAGTTGCAGGCCCAAATTATGGGATGAGATTTTTAAATGTGGTTTCTTAGCTTGTTTGTCCTGTGAGAAAGGAAATAAATAAAATTAATATTCTTGACAATTAGACCTTCATGACTTCATGAAGTTAGATATTGTCTTGTTCGTCTTTGTATTCTCAATACTTAGCTAGATAAAACCTGTTCAGGAAATATGTGTTCAGAAACTTGGGAAGTTGCTTACTTGTGTATTATCCTAGTATCTTTTTAATAAGTCAATATTTTCTTCATGCGTTAGTAAGAGATTGGTTGGAATTCAAATCTTACTTAGAAGGGATTTTCTATTTACGTGTGTATAGAACCCAGCTAATCAATCTGAGTTCATAGTTAGAATTCCAACTTAGAGAAAAGGCAGACTCCTGAGGTTGGCATATTACAAAAGGATCTCTAGAGTTTGCATGTTGTTCACTTTTTTCCATTGCCTCTTTCTATTCTCATTGCTTTGTGGGATGTCAGTATCACCTGACAAACATTTGAAGTCATTTAAAAGATATTGTTATAAAACAGCAGTTGTAATGGATTGCTCAGGGTATTGCATTGTACAAGGAAAATAGGCTTCAGTTGAAAACTTCTGGCTCAGCTGAAAGTGGGTTTGTGGTAGGAAGTCTTTTAGATAGTTTCTTAATCATCTGTGTTTACCATTTGTTATCTGGTCTGTTGTAACAAGTTTTTTCTTTCAATTCCCTAAGTATTTTATTGACTATTATAAATAAATGATTATAGCATAGAGCACACGTAATTATTAATAAACACACAGCATGTTTTATTTCACACTTGGTTTAAGATATATTCTGTGGAGGAAGGGATTTTTGTCTGTCTCACAGTTGTGTGTAATGTTTGACACATATTAGACAGTTAAAACAGATTTTTTTTGAATAAATGAATGATAGTATTTGTCATGTGTATGCCTAAAAATGACGCAGAGGGGTGTTGCTGGTTCCAGTACTGGAAGAGCTCCACAAAGGCAAGTTGTGGGATTAAAATGAGCCCAATCCTTATTGGTATACTTCCAGATCACTCTGAATTTTCCAGTAACACCAGGGGCTTCTAATCGGTGGCTTGTATACCCTGGCAGCTCTCAGTGGTTCAGAATTTAGCGCCTTCTCTCTCTCATATAGATAACTTCCTCATCATAAGACAGGTCCATGAGATTCTGACAAATTTGGTTCAACTCATTCTGTTTCCACCTTTCGAATAACTAACCTTTTTTGAATCTCATACTTGCGTAAAGATAAGAAAAAAAAAAGGAAAAAAAAAAAAAGCAACTAAACTATACACCTTTACTCTAGATAGGACAGATTTCTATAGATCCATTACCTCATTAGAGTCTGAAAGTTAGATATTATTTTATTCTCTATTTGGTGGTTTAGAAAATAGAGCCTTAAAAAGAGGCTATGAAACTAGGCCAGTGTCGTACATCTCGTAAATGCTGGACCTCGTCTTTGTTCTTGTAGCAGTAAGACCCTAAAGCTATACAGCTAGGTTATTGCTGGATGAATCTCTCTTACCTTTGGTATAAAGCCTACTTTCTCTGTCTGGGCCATGTCTACTTTTTGCTCTATTTCTTTTTTCCTCATTTCTGTCTCTTCTCGGTCCCTGGAGACTGATGCTTTAGATGTGCTATTGGTTTGATAACGGCTTTGCCTCAGTGGTGGATTAAAGTTTGCCATAGACGCTTTGCTGCTTCTCTCATCAAGAAGTGGAGTCTACTTTTCCTCCTCTTGAATCCAGGAGTTTGATTTGTAACTTGCTTTTACCAGTACAGGGTAGCGTACGTAATGCCATGCCAATTATGGGCCTTGGCTTTAAGAGCACTGGCAGCTACCACCTTCACTCTCTTAGACCTCTGAGCCATCATATAAAGTGGTTGGCTTCCCTAATATAGATTCTGCGAGGAGGGCAGGAGAGGTGGCTAGTTAGCCTGCGGTTATTCCAGCTATTTCAGCTGAAGCACCAGGTACGTGAGCGGAGCCCCTTTGGATTTCGGTGCCAACTGAGCGTCCAGAAGACTGCTGCTGCATGAACGGTCTGCGTGAGATCAACAGAAAAGTCAGCCAGCTGAGCCTCACTCAGCTCAAAGAGTCGTAAGCAGATAAACAGTTGTTTTAAGCCACTAAATTTTGGGGTGTTTTTGTTAAGTAAAAACTGATATCTGAAATACCCACTGATTTCCAAATTTACTTTGTCTTTGTATACTGAAGACCTGATAATTAGTTGCTATCACCTCTATGCCCATCCCCGAATATTAGGACCTCAGGCAAGGTGAGGTTCTAGTTTCTCTAGAAAAGGGAAAAAGATTTAAGGGAGATGGGCTATTAAAACTGGACAAATGAAGATCTAAGCGGTGTAAGAAAATTAATTTCAACTATCTGAAATTGGCTGCTTTGGTAAGAGGAATACAGTTGGTTTTGAGAATTCAAGCAATGGAAAGATAAAACATGATCAGAACCCACATATGAATAAACGTGTTTAACTTCAACGTGTTGAAGCTGTCTTCACAAAGGTGCTTTGGCTTTTCCACCTTGCTGAGATGTGTGGCCACCATCGAGGTGTGCTTCTTGGTCTCTCTTCAAGAAAGAACTTGTTCTTAGCTGTGAGGAGTCCAGTCAACTGACAGGTCTTAGTGGCAGGACCTTTAGATTCCTTTGCGGCATTCAACCATGTTTTTCCAGATCGTCTCCCAGCTGATGACGGACATGATAGGACACTAGGGACCTGGCCATTTCTGCCAATGCAGGACTCTCTTGACAGACTGTGTTTGTGCTGGAGCTGCACATTAGATTGGCAGAGTTTGTGAGATCTGCCTTGTTCTCCATGTCCAATTCTTCTTATCCTTTTTCTTTTGACAAGGATCAGATCTGCCTTGCCGTCTGAAGGCTTTCCCTGCATTATCTTTTTCCTTCCTCTTTACCTTTCCCCTCAATAATTATCTTGTATTCCTAACTCTGACTCAGTATCTGCTTTTGATGGTACCTGAGCAAGATGCATGTGAGGGAACTAAACTGACAGATGGGTTAGATTAAAAGAGTTTTACATTCTCTTCCAACTCTGCAGTCCTATATTATTATGGTTTGCAGCCTGATCTCTCCTAAGCAGCATTGGATAATTATTTTACAACAATTCTAAGAAAACCTAGTGAGGTTTCCTACATGAGATGCCTTTTGAGGCAGAGAAGATCTCTGTCTAAATCACAAACTTTGGAAAATCTGTATTTTCTTCATAATTGTTTGAAAGATGCATTCGTACTGTGGTCCTTAGTGTTTATTTCACTTGCTAATATTTGTAACTATCTAGGGTCATTTGAATCTGCCAAACTCAGCACAAAAAGATGGAACTACATCAGAGTCTAGTGAAAGATGTCTATTTAAATTAAGGTCTTTGCTGCATACATGTTTTCTGAGCGGATAGCGCTAACACTGAAGATGATTGTAGAAAGAGGAGTAGAAAAACTATCATCTATGGTTCTATTTATTATAACTTGGAAATAATTTTTTATTTTGTTCTACTATTAATATGTATCTTATTAATATGAATGATGTACCCAGATTGTGCATAATTAGCACTTAACAAATAAATAAATAATAATAATCAGTTTTGAAATATGGACACTATTAAATTATGCATCTCTTAGAATATATTCTTTCTAGAAGAGATTAAAATGTGCTGAAATTTACTTTTTAATCTTGTCATGAAGTTTTTAAAGGTTTTTTTAATTTTATGCTTATATGAGTGGAAAACAAATACCTACTTCGAAGGTTTGCAGTTAGAAAATCAGAAAATACGGTATCAAGTTAGCCAGTGATTCCTAGACCTCTTGTGTTCACCCAGTGGGTAAAACTAGGGCAAAAATAACATCTAAAAGATAACATTTCTCTGTGGCTGTGCATAGTCCAACCTCTCTGATGTTCTCTTGAAATAACTTCTGGAGTCCCTCGGTGTATTGTGTGAGATCTGGTAGTAAGAAATACCCCTCATGGCACACAGAGTTTTTTATTTGCCCTCCTATTTTTTAAAACTGATCTTTACTGAGCCCCTACTATCTGTGAGATACTATGCTGAATTCTTTATTTAAATTATCTCATAATTATCACAAGTCATATTAGATAGAGACTACTATTATTTCCATTTTACACACAAGACATCTGAGGCATAGAGAGGTTAAATAATTTGACCGATGTCACCATAGCTCACTTTAAAAAATTATTTAAAGTATTAAATGGCCGTGACTGGTTTGACCCATTGCCATCATGACTGTGTTACCTGGACTCTTCTATCCTCCTACTTCCTTTGCTGGGCTCTCGTTCGCTGAGAGCCAGAAGTGCCGCTGGTTGGTGCAGAAGACACTGCTGCTGGTGCAGCGTCTCCTGTTGTCTGCCGTGTCTGTTGTTGCCATCGAGACCCAGGCTCTGAGTGCTCAAGGTGCAGAGAGCTGATGTACAAAGAGTTAAAGGAACGCTTGCGGCTGCCAAATGTGTGGTTATCACTAGCTACACTGCTGCTGTCATTAGTGCTGCCGCCAACACTGCCAGCCCTGATGTTCCCAGTGCCAGTGCTGCTGATGCCTTGGGCTCTCCGGGTCCCAGGGTAATGCTGTAGACAAGCAGCTTCTTTTAAGATTTTACTTGCTCATTACCTGTAGATCCTTTGCCTTAGGACTCAGGCTTAAATCCATTGAGCCTGGGATAGAAGACAATAAGTGGTATGTTTTATCTTCCCTAGCATCTGGGACAATTGACCTTGAACCAACCATGTGCACCTCAATTCTCTTTTCCCTTCTTCCCTAGAGATTTCTTTTCCCAGAGGCTCTTTCTTGCCTCATGCAATGATGCCCCACTAGCCCTGGAAACAGGAACATAAACACGTGAACTCTGGAACGAAAATAATTTAGTCAGAATGGGGAAGCCCCACTACACTACGTTAGCTATTTTAGTTTGAAAGGAATAATTAAAAGCAGTTAAATTTCATAATCATGAATACATGTGAATGTACGTTTATCTGTATAAGAATTGAATCATGGTAATTATTAAAGAATTACTATGTAAGTGTCAATAACTTAGGTATCAACCAGGAGTGGTTTCAATGGGGTTTTGTAAAAAAATAATTACTAGAGCTAAAAAAGTCAAATATTTCTTTGAAGCCCTATCAATAATTCATCCACCTCATATCAAAGGGCTTATAGGGAAAGGTGATTTCTTTTTTCCTTTTGCTTCCAACGCTAACTAACAAGAAGGGCAATGGGTGTCAAAGCTGGAAAATAAGGAAATAACATGAAAATTTGCAACCTCTGCTCATAATAAAGAACATGCAAAATAAGAAATTTTCAACTGGAGGAAAAGAATGTCATATTGTTGAATTCTTTATTGTCTTAATTGAAAGCAAAAAGCTGTTTGAAATTTTTAATTGAGAAAAGCAGATGGGGGGAAAAGAGCTCTAAATTCTATGCCAGACACCTTGTGCTTAAATTGTTTACCAGTAAGTAGTCTAGCAGGGAAGACACGAAGAGTTGTATCAAGATCTCGGTCAAGATCCTCTGCATCAGGACTGTGTTTCTTCTCTAAGGGCAAAGCCATCAATTGTCTTGTTGGAGTATAATAAAAGTTTATATTTCCATCCCACTTGCAATAATACAATTGAGACTTTTGTGTTTTGTTTTCTTAAATTAAGAATATAAGGATTAGTAAATAATATGAAATATATGCATTTTGAACAGGGTGATCTTCTTGATCTGTCAAATGTATGTAGAATGAATTTACATCCAGGAGTCTTTTTTTTTTTTTTGTTTTTTAGTAAATTGCATAAGGAATATAATTTTATTTAACAAATATAAATATGTGAATTTTGGAATGTATTTATATATTTAAAGTTATCCTAACATGTTAGATGGTAGTGTATTCTGTGTGTGAATGTGTCCTGTATGTGTGTGTATTTCACATGCACTTTCTTTTTAATTAATGTTTTTCTTAATTTTAAAGTTAGAGTGAAAGAAAAATATGTTAGCATATGATGCATAAAAAATGTTTTTGTGTTTAAACATTTATACATAGGCATGTGTTTTGTTATTTTGTGAGCTACATGCCAGAGTATATTGCAAAGAACTCTATATATGGATAACATAACAATGAGAAAGCAGTGCAGAGAGAAATTAAATATAGTTAACTGACATTTTTGATCCTCCTTCATTTTCAGTTTTTAATGGGAATTCATGCCTCTTGTCTTTACATGAAGATGTTAATGTTCTCTTAATGTAGTTGAAATCGTAGAGTAAGGGCTTTTAAGTTTGCAGGATGACAAATGGTATTTATAGATATTAGTGTTTATGAGTACTTAGTATCCTCTCTATCATCTGCACTTAATGTTTTCATTTCATTTTAACAGTATGTGCAAGAAATGTTTGTGTTGTGCTTAGAGTTCTTTTCCTAGTTTTTTTTTTTTAATGCTCTACACCTGTTTAGGCAGATGAGGTTTGAAAGTAGTTGAATTTAGAGTTCCTGTTTGAGCAGACTGGTGGGAGTATTTCTCAACAGCTTTTTCAAAGAATTACTAATTACTTTAATAAATAGTATAAAAATCAATTTTAATATTTACTGTACAGACCATAGAAAACTTCAGTTCATGAGTTCTCAGAAAATTAAAACAAGAAAAAACAATGATTAGTAAAATGAGCAATTAAAACCATAAACTATTTAGGTAGTCTCTGGAAATGGAAGGCTCACAACCTATATTTGAAGTCAGTATGCTAATTCTGAACTGAATTCTACCACAGGGTGGATTTTTTTTTTAATGTCTGAATTTATTAACCTGTGAAAGGAAAACTTTAAATTGAAAATAATGACAGCACCTTAATTATGGTGATTTTATTGAAAGCTTACTACCATAATAATAAGACGCATTCTAGGTTTCCAGAGCAGTGGCAGCTGTCAAACACCAATGTTTTTCCTTGAGAATAGGTTTAGCGTAGCATGTTTTTCAAGGACAAGTTGCTCAGCTATTGTCTCAGTGAGTACTGCTAGTTAATATTCAACAGTTCCTTAATCAAAATTGTGTGTCCTGCTCCCTAGAGTGTTTGTGAAAGTGATTGTATGTTTATCAGAACCTTCAACAGCAGAAACAGAGTATTCCTCCTGGTCGAAGTGCTGGTAATGAGAACCTGTATTACCCCAGGATGCTGATAAGAAAAGGAAAATGCTGTCAAAATACATTGTTTGTAAAAAAATAATTACTATCGCTCAAAAAGTGAAACCTTTCTTTGAAGCCCTTGTACTTTATATAACTTCAGCTGTTTATCCCAGATAATGGGGCGGCAGGGGTGTGGTGACATCCAGCTATCCACTCCAGGAGTGGCGTGCCAGTGATCAAGTAGTCTGGGGCTCTATTAATCATTGCTTCTGTTGGATGGCTGATTAAGGTTCTTCACAACATGTTTCCTCTAGATTACAAAAAGTTCTTAATGAAGTAAAGCTTGGGGGGCATTAGAGAGCTCAGTCTGGCATTGTACCAATGGTGTTGGAAGGTCACATGGGAGAAACAAGCTTTGCCAAAAGTAAAATAATGCAACAGCTAACATTTTCCATGAAATATTCTGCCTAGGATGCAGGTTTTATTACTGATTTTGTTTTTAACCCCAAACTATTTTATGCTGCCACATGATACTGCCCTGGAAGCAGAGCTGACCTGGTTGGATGTGATTTTTTTCTACCATGCGTACCTACCATTTCCTAACTCTCCGCCCACTCATATACACACACACACACACACACACACACCCTGAAATAATCAAGAATACATTGTTTGAACAATATAGTCCGTGTAATACTATAAAGAATGTTTATTTTTGGATTTTATTTTGTGTGTAGTGGGAGCTCCATGAGGAGTGAAGTCTTCTGAAAACAGTCCTTTTGAATTATTCTGTTGATGGATTTCCTCTAGAATTAGAGCATTCAATAATAAAAACATATTTTGAGGAGTTTTTCACATGAGAAAAAGCACACTTTGGACATCAATTAGGAAAATGCATGTACATCCCATAGTAGTTAATCTTTGTAAATAACACCAATTTTGAAGGCCATAGCCCCTGGCTATTGATCACTTCAGTGACACTGAGACATGTACTGCACTTTATGCATTAATCTTTGACATTGAAAGATGAACACATTAATGTAAAAAATTGCTGCTATATATTTTAAACTTAAGCCATACTATTTGCTAATATTCAAAATAACTTACTAATTTGATATTATATGCAGTCAATTGATTTTGCCTTTTAAATGAATTGATCCATTCAATGTTTTTATTTGTTCTTAGTTGAACCTTGTAAGTAATTCTTTTTTTTTCTCAGAATATTACAGAGGTGCAAATGTTTTGGTTACATAAATTGCTTTTGTACTGTTTGAGTCAAAGTTGTAAGTGTGCCCATCCCTCAGAGACTGTGCATTGTACCCATTAGGTGTGAATTTACCCATCCCCTCCTCCCCGCTCCCACCCACTTGATTTACGATGAATGTTATTTCCATATGTGCACATAAATGTTCATCGATTAGTTCCAATTTAATGGTGAGTACATGGGCTGTTTGTTTTTCCATTCTTGTGATACTTCACTTAGAAGAATGGTCTCCAGTTCCATACAAGTATTTCAAAATGTGAATCACAATCAGATGGATTTGATAACAGGTTTTGGAAGAATTGTGCTTTGGAAAGGTTATTACCAGGCTGACGCTACAAGATTGGCAAGGAACCACACACTCTGATCTCCCACATGTCTGAGGCAGAGCTCTACTGAATGTCCTCATACCTCCGCCAAAATCACTGACCCCAGTGCCACCAGAAACCCTGAAAGAGCCCCTTCCTCCTGCAGTGTCCTTCCAGCTTCCTCTACTGGGAAAGCTCAGCATCATACTCATTGTAAAGGAGAAATGCTTAAAGGAATTCCCTCTGTGATTATAGGGTGTATATTTATTGGAGGGTGCATTTGGAGCTAGGAGGCAATTAATTTATGACTGGCACACACTGCCTTACATATAGACACTGGATATAGCTAATATTATGGCAAAACTGACAGTTCCGATTGCCTTAAGAGTGTCATGTTGTTTTCAGGTACACTAATTTTAGCCTCTTGTATTTGTCTATCTTGATTTGTCTACCTTGCTTTTTTGGTAGCTGAGCTTAGGACTATGCTTATTTTTCACTGTATCTTTCACACACACCACCCATAGCTCTCTGCAGTGGGAATGAAAGCTGGTCTGTATATGTCACTGTAAATACATTAAGTATTTAGGTGAGCAGCCTCAGTCGAAGGAACTCATTGAGTATCAGTAGATTCTAATCTAAGAAGAACCATTCAGATTGCTTTTCTAAGCAAGTGAGGACACTGTTTACCCTTAGAGTCTGCACTAGAAATAGCACACAGTGTATTTGGCAAAGCATAGGGCAATATTGATTTTGGGCACTGAGGAACACGCAAGTGCATAGATAAATTTGTTACTAGTCAGTCGTTTTTGGGTTTTTTTTCCCCCTCTGCTATTAGTACAACCATTATTGTGGTTTAGGAAGGAAAAAGTTATTATTAGTGACTACTTTCTGGTGTTCTATAGGTGCTATCATTTACATTCATACTCATACACTGTTTTAATCGTGTATCAGTGAGTTGTTAAATTTTATGTATTAGGTGTATATAAGAAATGGGTTTACAGATGCACAGGTGTCAGTATGGTGTTTAAAAAGATATGTATTAATTAATAATTCCTTGATAAGCCTGGTTATTATGAACTATTAGTAACAGCTAGGCGCTAAATCATTCAGGATATTTATGCATATTGTTGCTTTGACAGTTATCGCTGGCAAGCACATTTTTTTTTCCTAGCAGCCAGGACATAGACAGTTTTGTTATAAATAGCTTATTTTACATATGACTTATTCTTTCTTTCTTAAAGGAAAAAAAAAGCCTTTGGTGGACATAATTGCTTTACAATTTGCTTTGGATTTGTACTCTTTTCTTAGGGTGCTTTATTTTTTCTCCTTAGGTAAGAGAAGGAAAGGGGGAGATTATTTTATAACACATGCTTAAAAAAATTCCAACATGAATAAGCCCAACTGATAAATTGTTCACAGTTGCATTTTTAAAAAAGTATTGCAGGAACATGAACATTGAGAAACTCATGTTTAAGCACAAATGGTTTGTTTGTAGTGTGGAAAACAGCTGATGCTATAAAAACCATCCATAAAATGGTGATGATCCGCATCTATAAAATGAGTAATGGAATGATCATAAGAAATATGTTTTGGCATGAAGCCATTTTCTAAGAATCTTCTAACATACAGGTAAAATCTACTAATCCTGTATTTAAGACCTATCAATGAATTTATCTTCATCTACTGTGAATATAACAAAGCATTAATGTTGTAGTGGAACAAGGAGTAATATTAGATATAATTCCCAACTTTAATGAACTTTAAAGCTTTTCAACTATAAATACATTGTTTTTACTGCAGTACCAAGAAATGTACAAAATAATTGTCAAAAGTAGGTAACCCATTTCGAAGAAAAAAAGTATATGTAAGAGATAAGGAATGATAGATAATAAATGAGTGTATGAAAAAGAGACTAAAAGGCTGGAAAAGAACATGGACCTAGTCAATGATATGTGGTAAATTATCAATTAACAGTTTAGCCACAAAATGCATTTCCTTGGCTCTGTGAAATTTAAGCTTGAAAACAAACAATAAGTTTGTTCTTTCCTTTTATTATAAAAGGTAGCATGGAATTAGAGAGAGCATTTATTGGGTGTCCACTAGGTACGTGTTTGATGTGTACAGAATTGGCTGTCTTAACTCATCCTTACTCTAGTCCCCTAAGATATATATCATTCAGGACTCTCATGAGTTTTAAACGGAATTTCAGACACAATGTGAGACTTGCCTAAGGTCACATAGCTCAAAGTGATGAACAGAGATACAAATCCTGGCTTGCACACCCCCCAAACGTAGGCCCTTTCTACTACACAGTGTGGCTTCTAAAAGTTAAAAATAGTTTAATAATTTGGTTCTTCAGGTGTTAGGGACTCGATAATTTTATCAGCTAACTTCCCTGTTGAATTTAAAGACTGAAAATTCAGCTAGTAATTCCTATTAGATATATGATTACTCAACTTTTACTATGATTTTCCCTGAAGTACATACATAGGTGAAAACTCAATGGGATATAAATAAGCAGAGTGAATACAGTATAATTTTTAAAAAAATCGTTTACTTTTCTTACAAGTGGGAACCTTCTTTCTGCTATTGTGGCCTTCACTGGTATTTTCGTGTTTCCCTCTTGATTTGTATAACAAAAATTAAGTGTGCTCATTTCAACTTTGTGCTTTATTTATAGATTATTATTTATTTAACATTGCTTCTTAACTATTACAGTAATGAAAACGATAATTATTGTCACAACAGTGAGTAATCAAATTTCCCTTTTATTTTCTAGTAACACATTATACCAATGAATATGTTGAGTATTTTGAGGATTACTTATTATACCTCTCCAATTAGAAAATAAGTTTATTAAAGGTTGTATTATCATTTTCTCTTAATGAGAGAGGCTGTATACAGAGGTTATTTAATAAATATCATAGATTAAACATCTGATTATTCTGAGTAGAGAGAGAATTAAGAAATAAGGTTTCACAAATGTAACAAGACGCTTAATGGACTCATGGAATTTGCAAACTTCTTGCCAAGATTAGTCTGTTATGGTAATATGCAAATTTACTAGTTTAGAATAAGAAATATTACATACTTATCAATAAAAGCCTTGACAAATATACAGCATTAGAAAAATAATCATCACACTTTTTATACTGAACCGGTGTGATACCATCAGGCAGAGGTTAAACATTTTATCAGTAAGATCCAGAAATGTGTAAATTCTAAAAGTTGCTTAGAAACATGATTAGAGGCATCATGGACAAGTGAATAGAGAATGAGCTTTAGAGTCACATGACCTGGGTTTGAATTCCAGCTCTATCATTAGCTCTGTGAGTTTAGCCAAGTTGAGTAATTTCATTAGCTGTGTTTCTTCACCTACAAAATTAAAATAACAACATCTCTTCATGCATGTAAAGCTTCTGTGAGGATTAACTGTAACAACACATGAAAAAGTATCTGGCATGAAGAAAATGCTCAACAAATGTAGCTACTTTTAATATTTTTATAGATATCCAAGTGGTATATTTGGTGCAGATTATGTGCTGAATATTATTATTGAATTTTGTGGGGAGAAAAATCAGGGGGATTTAAAACGTCATAAAAGGCCTAATTTTTCTCTATTTTAAATTGTGAATAGCATTTTGAAAAATAATTTTTATTCTGTTTTTGGGGTAAACATGTGCCATGCCTTTTAGTTTTTGAGAAAATGTAGCCAGATTTTTTTGTTATCGTTCTTTCATGGTGTAATTAGTTTCCTCATTTGAAAGGGTCAGGCTACTGGCGGCTGACCCTTTCTCTAAGCTAATGAGAGTGCTAGGATCTTTAACCAGCTTCTTTTTTTTAGCTTCCTTCTTGTAAGTCATAGAGTTCAGGAAAAAGACATTCTTGTTGAGTTGGGTTTATCGCATGCTCTTACAACAGCCCATTCACTGTTAGTTGAGAATGAACTACAGAGCTTTTATTTGTATGTCTTGTAAAAATGAGAGCAACTGTATAAAAATAGCCATTGTGTCTGAAAGTAACATTTATGTTTTATTTTCAAGTGGCCATATGGATCCGTATGTGAAGACTTTCTAGTTGAAACAGTTGTTTAGTGTTGCTGATTTTGGCCCTATTACCGAATTCCTTAAGGCCAATTTCATATACTCTCTCCTTCCCCTTCTGGTGTTTGTGAAACAAAAGGGTAAAAAGGACAATTGCAGTGATGCTGTTCAGTTCTGGAATGCTCAGCTTCTCTGTCTAATTGAGATGTCCCTGAACACATTATAAAATATTTGCATCCACAAGGAATCTATAGCCTAAGAAAATCGGACAAAATAAGTAGCTTTCCCTTTTGTTTTCTCCTTAGGGAATGAACACAAACAGAAATTATAGCCAAGATAATTAATATTGTTCTCTAAATATTCAGTCATCTTGAAATAGTTGACCCTGTCACAGGAGGAAGCATTACTATTAGAATTACAAGCCAGTGGATCAACTGACATCCTGTGGTTGATTGTGTATTGGTGTTTGAAGGAAAAAAACCTTGTGTTAAGCATCTGCAATTTTACGGTTGTATTTCATACATTACTATTTTGATTTTCAGTGACTTTTTGTGCTTAAAAATAATGTGTGTGTGTGTATGTGTATCCTCATTTTATACATGAGGTAATTAAAATTCAGACAAGTGCAATTTTTTTTTCAAGGTCATACAGTTGAAAAGTGGCAAAATCAAATTTCAACCCAGTTTAGTCTGATTCCAAATCCTAGTCTTTGCTGGCAAATGCCTTTGTTTTCTGTACGTGATTATAATTCTTAGTGCCTTGCTGACTAAAATACAGAGTTTGCTCATTTTTACACACTCTTATTTTTATAAGGGATACAAACAAAAACACTGTAGTTAATTCTTTACTAACAATGGTCTATTATAAGAACATGTAATAAACTCAACCCAACAAGAATGTCTTTTCCTGGAACTCTTTTTCTCTTGTTCTCAATAAAAATTCATTAATTTCTCAAAATATTTATTGAGTCTCTCCTGGTGCTTAGTATTCTAGTCTCTGGGTACAGCAGTGAACAAGATGGCACAATCTTTGCTTTTAAATGAAATTTATTTTCTAATTGGGAAAGATACCTGTAACCTGTTGGGAAAACAAGCAATAAAAATATTTTGTAATGTGCAGAATATTGGAATGAGGGGATTTGACTGAGAGTGACTAAGCAGCCTCTTTGGGTGGGGTCATCAGAGAAGGTCTCCCTGTGTAGGTGATATTTAAAGCTGACGTTTCATTGGCCAAAAGAGTCAGTCACATGACAACTGACAGTGGGGAAGGGATGGTTAATGAGGGCAAGGGACCTGAATGTGCCTGGACAGTAATGAGTAAAAGGCAGAGTAGTGGGCCATGAGGTCAGAAGGTAGGTCTGGGTCAGATGCTATATGAGGTAGGACAAACATGAAGGTAATACTTTTGGGCAAAAATGAAAGCAGAGATCCC
Organism: Eulemur rufifrons; assembly: GCF_041146395.1. Taxonomy (NCBI): domain Eukaryota; kingdom Metazoa; phylum Chordata; class Mammalia; order Primates; family Lemuridae; genus Eulemur; species Eulemur rufifrons. Next base: position 9,220,554 of record NC_090995.1, on the reverse strand, counting down.
AGAGAGGAGATAATGTGCTGTCGCCAGGTGAGAGAAGAAGCTTCATGGCTTCAGTTGCAGTGGGTTGGATGTGGGTGGTCAGTGAGAAGTGGAATCCTGAATAGTTCCTTGATTTTCATTGAATATACTGGAGAATGATGGCGTACATTATTTATAAAGGGAGACAAGAGGTAGAACAGATTTGATGGTGCCTGAGGAATTCAGGATTTTGTTTGGGTTCTTTCCACATCTTTGCAATTGTGAATTTTGCTGCTATAAATAAACATTTGAGTGCAGGTGTCTTTTTCTATAGAATGTCTTTTTTTCCTTTGGGTAAATACCCAGTTGTGGAATTGCTGGACCAAGTGATAGTTCTTTTATTTCTTTGAAGTATGTGCATACTACTTTCCATGGAGGTTGTACTAGTTTGCAGTCCCACCAACAGTGTATGAGTGTTCTTATCTCTCCACATGAATGCCAACATTTGTTGTCTTGGGACTTTTTGATAAAAGCCATTCTCACTGGAGTTAAGTGATATCTTCATTGTGGTTTTGATTTGCATTTCCCTGATGATAGACATGTTGAGAATTTTTTCATATGTTTCTTGGCCATTAGTCTATCTTTTTTGAAAAGTTTGTGTTCCTGTCTTTTGCCCACTTTTTAATGGGGTTGTTTGATATTTTTCCTGATGATTTGCTTGAATTCATTATAGATTCTAGTTATCAGCCCTTTATTGGATGTATAGCATGCAAATATTTTCTCCCATTCTGTATGTTGTCTATTTGCTCTAATGATTGTTTTCTTGGCTGTGCAGAAGCTTTTTAATTTGATCAGGTCCCATTTATTTTTCTTGTTGCTGTGATTACTTTTGGGGTCTTCTTCATAAATTCTTTGCCTAGCCCGATGTCTATAAGAGTTTTTCCAACATTTTTTTCTAGAACTCTTATAGTTTCATGCATTAGGTTTAAGTCTGTTATCCATCATGAGTTGATTTTTGTGAATGGTGAGAGATGTGGATCCTGTTTCAGTCTTCAACATGTGCCTATCCAATTTTCCCAGCACCATTTATTGAATAGGGATTCTTTTCCCCAGTGTATGTTTTTGTCTGCTTTGTCAAAGATCATATAGCAATATGAGGATGGTTTTATATTTAGGTTCTGTGTTCTGATCCATTGGTCTATGTCTCTGTTCTTGTGCTAGTACCATGCTGTTTTGGTTACTGTAGCCTGAAGTATAGCTTGAAATCTGGAAAATCGATGCCTCCTAATTTGTTCTTTTTGCTAAGGTTGCTTTGGCTATATGGGATCTTCTCTGGTTCCATACGAAGTGTAGAATTATTTTTTCTAGATCTGTGAAAAATGATGTTGGTATTTTAATAGGGATTGCATTGACTCTGTAGATCACTTTGGGTAGTAAAGATTCTGCCAATGTTGATTCTGCCCATCCATTATCATAGTATGTTTTTCCATCTGTTTACTTCCTCTGCTATTTCCTTCCTCAGTATTTTGTAGTTCTCCCTGCAGAGGTCTTTCACCTCCTTAGTTAAATATATTCCTAGGTATTTTATTTTCTTTGTTGCTCTGTGAAAGGTATTGAGTCTTTGATTTGCTTCTCAGTTTGACTGTTGTTGGCATATATGAATGCTACTGATTGGTGTACATTGATTTTTTGTAACCTGAGACTTTGCTCAATTTATTTATTAATTCCAGGAGTCTCTTGGTAGAATCTTTGGGTTTTCTAGAAATAAAATCTTATCATCAGCAAAGAATGATAATTTGACCTCTTCTGGCCCTGTTTGAGTACCCTTGATTTCCTTCTCTTGTCTGATTGCTCTGGCTAGGACTTTCAGCACTGGGTTGAATAGAAATGGTGATAGTGGGCAACCTTGTCTGGTTCCAGTTCTAAGTGGGAATGTTTTCAGTATTTCCCCATTCAGTATGATGTTGGCTGTGGGTTTGTCATGTATGGCTTTTATCATTTTGAGGTGAGTCCTGGCTGTGTGGCTGTTTTGTTCAGTGTTATCATAAAAGTGTGCTGAATTTTGTCAAATGCTTTTTCAGTGTCTATTGAAAGGATCATATGGTCTTTGTTTTTACTTCTATTTATGTGGTGAGTTATATTTCACATATGTTAACCTTTTAATTTACCGCATCTAGTTCTTTACATTTCTTCCTGTTGTTACCATCTGGTGTCATTTTATTACTACAGTACCACTCTTCTCCCACTCATTTCCTTTCTGTTATTATAAATATATTACATTTGATATGTCATAGGCCCAACCCTATTGTTATATACATATTATTTTATATTATTGCTTTTAAAATCAACTAGCAAATAAAGGAGATGAAATCTGTTTTAGTTTTCTACATAATTACCTTTCCTGGCATGTATTGCTTTTTTGTGGGGTTCAGATTATTGTTGGGTCTCACCTGCTTTCAGCCTGAAGAACTTCTTTTAGTATTTCTTGAAAGGCAAATATGCTGGCAATGAATTTTCTGAGTTTTTGTTAATCTGAGAATTCTGTATTTATCATCATTTTTGAAAGATTAATTTGCTGAATGTGAGATACTTGACTGACATCTTTTTCCTTTCAATACTTTGAATACATGATCCCACTTTCTCATATTCTCCTTTTTTTTTGATGAAAAGTCAGTTATTCTTATTGGGGATATCCACTGGATTTCAACATGAAAATATTTAATTTAGTATTATTGGTATCCTCAAAAAGTTTGGAAATGTAGCTTATAGATGAAATTTGGAGGTCTGCAGCCATATTACACTTTAAGCAAATCAAATCTATAAAAATTTTATTAAAGTAGATACATTTATGAATTTTTATTAATTTAAAAAATAAGGAATCCTCAGAGTTACTTCAAGTGGATTCCTCCCATAGTGTTCTTAATGTTTACTTTCATTTACTAAAATTTGTGTATGTTTATAAAAAAGTATATATTGATACATAGATACTTTATGAACATATTTTTCTTATCTATATTTATTCTGCCTCTACCAGTAAGGGCCTTCTTTTTCATTGAAATGATAGAGTTTTCCAAAGCATAAGTCAAACAAAATTTATACTAGTGCTTTTCATCAGCAATTAACAATCCATTTAATTTAATAAATACAATCTCCAGTCCTTTTTCAAATACCATCAGAATTTCCATTTATTAATTTACAAGGAAATTATAACAATTACATAGACATAACTATTTGAATCATCATAACCATTACATATTTTTTTCTCATTAGAGAGATCTACATGGGAAGCAAATTGACAATTAGAAGGTTGCTTGGTGACCATGGAGTCTGAACAGTAGTTACTCTTTTATAATTCATATGATTAACGGTGTCAAGCCATTTTGTTTTGCCTGTCTTTTTGCATTGTCACTGTCTCTGCTATATGGTTAATAAATTTGAATCAATTTATAGGAATAGAGTCTATTATAAATTAGGGAATTTCGAATATAAAATAGTAATTCTAAAAATTTAGGATATACAAATTGACAGTGGTAAATGCAAAATTTAGACATTTACAAAAATATTTTGCAAAGTTAGCATTTGCAGTTTCTAACAATTTTCAAATCTCTATTTTTAAAATGAGCTTTACAAAAACCACTGATTGCAGAATATACATCCAGCTTTTATGTGCAATCTATTACACTGAAATTATAACTGTTGCCAATTATCCAAAGAGAAGTAAAGAGTACAGTTAAAGTAAGAGAAGTCTTTATAAAATAGATACCAATCACCAGGGTACAAGCATGATAATATTTAATGTTCATTTTCAGTGTTTGAGATACTGTTCATTTTACCTGTGTAATGTTGCCCAATTGTCATAATCAGAAGGAACTTGTCACTCATTTTATAGGTGAAATGCAAGTTCTAGATGTTTATGCAACTTATCTAAGTTTGTACAGCTAGTTAATGATGGAACTGTGGCTGTTACCCCTGCAGCCTATCTGGAATTCACACTCTTATTCTGCCATATTACATACACAAATCTGCAAAGATTTTTCTTCATCTTTTTTTGTTAGCTCATGTTCCCCATATTTGAAAAACATGCTTATTGACCCTGTTCCACATCCACCTGGAATTCTTTCTGATCTTTTAACCTGGTTATTTGTAATGCTGGAGGAGCCCATTCCTATAGTCCTCATTCATGTTCAAAAATTTTCAGCAGACTTCGTGGCCCAACCCATTCAGTCTATTGCAAAAATATGTAATGTGCAAGATGGTTAAGATGAAGAAGGATATAGGAGGCCAAAACATATTGTGCCAGGCATGTTCTATTCTAATGCTTTGTATATGTTATCGTATATCATAGCTCAAGGCAACGTCAAACTAATAGGGTCAAGCGACCTTTTGCCTCAGTATCCTTAGTAGCTGAGACTACGGGCACGTAGCACCATGTCTGGCTAATTTTTTTTCTATTTTTTTGTAGCAGTGGGGTCTCTCTATGTTCAGGCTGGTCTTGAACTCCTGGGCTCAAGGGATCCTGCTACTTCCACTTCCCAGAGTGTCGCGCCGCAGTTGCCAGCAAGTACGACACGACCAGTTGGAGTTCTTCCAACAGTAGTTTAATGAGGCACCTACAAACGTTACATGGCGAGAGACCTCGAACAGGAAATGCAAGCTGCTTTTATAGCCCCGGATAGGTGTGTCCCACAAGCGTGTCCCACAGGGATAGGTGGAGGGCCTGACTATGCATGTCCTGGGCGGATACACTAGGAGGCCTAGACCGCTCCCCACAGCTCCCCCTTTTGTTTTTGCCTCATGGTGAACGGAAGCCCCAGTCCGGATCTAGGGTCACAGTTCACCAAGGGGCGTATGGTCACCACTCTTCAGTGCAATGAGCGAGAGCTCATGAAGGTGCAAGGGCTGACCACAAAACAGGGGTCGCGCGCCCTTCCCGGTGCAATGGGGACAAGCCCTCGGGGTGCAAGGGCCACGCCATGCTGTCAAGGGGAAAAGCGGTAGTTGCGTCCGTATGTAACATGCTTATCCACACTCCAGGAGGAGAGCCCTCATGAAGGGCAGCAAAGGCTTGAGCCATGACCACTCGATCCCTTTGTTGCTGCCAACGGACACGCATGAGCATCCAGAACACGAGGCCAAAAGCAAGACATCCCAGCAGGCCCAGGGATCCAAGACCTGCCCATTCCCGAACCCCGTGTAGAAGCGACAAAAAGGTGGGGAGGAGGCCATCAGTAAGCATAGGATCTAACCGGGTAGAATTAATATGGGTGATTTCTAGTTGTAACTGAGTGGCTAGCTTGGAGAAATTGGCAGACCAAGAGCCCTGTAACAGCCGAGAAAGCTCTTTAGAGAGATTGGCCGCCTGGGAAAGGTTAGAATATGGGATCGAAGTAATACACAATCCCGGCAGTCGTCGCTCGCAACCAAGCTGGGCGAGCTGTACCAAACTGTCCACCTGTTCTTGAACCAAGTCCACACGTTGATTTAGGAGCATAATCCCTCCCGCCAGGTGTGAGTTGATAGAGCTTTGTGTGTCCAAGGCAGTTGCTACTGTTGCTGACAGGTTATTTAGGACCTGTGCCGTTTGTACGGTGCCCGCCGCCGCGATCGAAGCGGCGGTAAGGGCCGCAGCGGAGGCCGCTGCAATAGCAAAGACAAGAGCTGTCACGCCAAAGTCCCTACGATGTCGAAAGAGAACCAACGAATCCGGTGCGTCAACCGGCCAGGGGACGTACCGGGGCATGCGTGCAACCACGGCCATCCTGTGTTCTGAGGCATTCCAGCAACGTGTATACGTGCAGTTTACGGTTGAGCAGTTAAGGGTGGCCGTATGGTTTTCCAGGCGGGCCACAATCCAGATGAATGGAGGCCAGAGACAAACAGGCGTGGGACCGAAGGTCACGTTGGAAAACTGAGCGCCTGACGCAGCGGTCTCAAATGTTCACAGTTTTGTGTAACGCAGGCCACATCCCTGTCACAAAAGTCCCATTAGCAAAGGTCCCGTTGCGGGGACGCGGCCGGTCCACCCAAGCACCCGTCTGGTTGGCAAGAAGTATACAGGACAGGTTGCCGTTAGTCGGGATAATGGTAGTAAAGCACAAGGACCCAGCAAGGATATAGGATTCATTGCCGGGAACCGCTCCAGACTCGTTGGACCACGGGAGGTAGGGAAGTCCTAGGGAAGCATTGGTAATAAAGAACCGGGGGAATATCTGCGAATCATGAGACACCGGCAGGGGTCTCGGGAATACAGGCAGGATGGCCCAACGACGTTTTGCCCTGGACAGCACTCCCAGGGCGAGGAGGGTCATGGTCAGGGAAAGCAGAATCCGCCACAACAGCATCGTCGTCAGGAGCCGGCTAGGAAGCAGCAGGATGACTGAGGCGTCGCGTGAGGCGTGTCGGAACCCAGATAGGGTCCGGGGCGTCCTGTGGAAAAACACAAACAGCTCCCCTGGATCTGCTGAGAATCAGATCCGGTCCTTTCCATTGATTACAAAGCACATCTTTCCACATCACCCGCTCGGAAAGGGGGGGGCCAGGATCCACATGGCGATCTGCCGCCGAGCGACCACGGTCATCCAGCAGCAAAAAATTTAAAGTATATAGAGTAAGAGATAGGGCAGATTTGGGAGACCTGCCACCGCCCAAAGCCCCAGCCTCCCCCTTTTGTTTTTGTAAGTAGACTTTGATTGTGCCATGGGCGCGTTCTACAATGCCCTGGGCCTGGGGGTTATAGGGCAAGCCAGTGCGATGGGTAACGCCGAGACGGCGGCAAAATTGTTGAAAGGCCCGGGAAGTATAGGCCGGGCCGTTATCAGTCTTAAGGACCTCAGGCTTGCCCCAGGCAGCCCATGCTTCTAGACAGTGAGTGACGACATGACAGGCGCGCTCTCCAGCTAAAGGAGTGGCGTGGATAACCCCAGAACAGGTGTCTACGGACACATGAACATAAGACAACTTACCAAACATGGGAATGTGAGTGACGTCCATCTGCCACACCTGGAGAGGCCGAAGGCCCCGCGGGTTGACGCCCACGGAAGGTTGTGAGCGGAAAGGTGCACAGTCCGCACACTGGAGGACCACTTCCCGTGCAGAGGCGCGGGGGAGACCAAATTTAAGGCGTAAAGTACAAGCTGGGACATGGTACAACGAATGGAAGTTGCGGGCACTTTCCAAAGGAGAAGCAAGCCAACATAATTTCGTGGCCCGATCCGCCAGGGCATTGCCGGCAGCCATAGGTCCAGGCAAGAGCGAGTGGGCCCGAATATGAGTGATAAAGAACCTCGCACTGCGCGAGTGGATGGCTGACCGGACAGCACAGAATAAAGAGAATACCGTGCTCCGTGGGTTCAAGGCGTGAGACACCTCCAACAACCGAACAGCCTGAACGACATAGACAGAATCAGAGACAATGTTGAGTGGTCCTGGGAAAGTACGGAGGACCAACTCAACGATGGCACATTCCACATGCTGAGGGGAAGAGTAAGGAAAAGAAGCGGTGAAGGCCTGGCCATTGACAACATAACTACCCGTACTATTAGAGGACCCATCAGTATAAACTGTAGTAGCATTGGGAAGAGGGTCAGAAGACGTGACACGGGGGAAGATAATCTGATGTCGCAGAGCAAACTGAAGAAGAGGGTGCTTGGGGAAATGATCGTCTATAACACCAGAAAAAGAGCATCGAAGGACTGCCCAACTGTCTACCGAGGCACAGAGAATCTGTACTTGAGCTCTAGTATAGGGGCAATGGAGAACAGAAGGATGGGCCCCAAAATGAGTTAAGGAGAGTTTAAGCGCAGACAACGCGAGATCAGCAACCGCGGTAGGATAGTGCTCAATGGCCCGTCGCGGAGAGGTATGCGCGTGAATCCAGAGCAGAGGGCCCTCCTGCCAAAGAACTGCAGTAGGTGTCTCCAAAGAGGGCAAAAGGCAAAGAGAAAAAGGCTGATCAGGCTGGATCCGAACCAACTGGGCGTGCTGTATCGCCTCCTCGACCAGCCGAAGGGCCTGTCGTGCGTACCTCCCCCGCCATCAACTGGTGGGGGAGGGGCGGAGGCATACGGAGGCGGGCGATAACGCTCCGCCTCATACGCCGCCGCCGCCTCCTCCAAGTCCGCCTTATCGGCCGGAGAAAGCTCCGCCTCCCTCTCGCGAGACGAGGAAGAAGAGCGGGACAAAGAAGAGGAAGAAGAAGAAGAAGAAGACAGACGGAGGGCGGCCATTTTACAAGCCACGTCCTCCCTAGATAACGGGCCGGGCAACGGGCGTCCCCGTCACCTTCCTGAGCGCCCTCCCTTGCGGGCGGCTCCCCGCTTTTCTTCCGACCGGGTTCTTGAACGCCCCGGCCGGTCCGGACCACCCTTATCCCTTTCTGACATACTATCTTGATAGTCACTCAGAGCTTGCTGCCCCTGCTGCACTTGAATACTACAAGGAGAGTCCTCTAGGCAGGTGCGCACCAATGCCCAAATAGGAAGGACGCACTCTCGAAGGGGCCCAGTAGCACGGGCACAGCGAAGGTCCTTCTCTAATTTATCCCAGCTCGGAACGGTGAAAGAGCCCGAGTGGAGAAACCATGGTGCCACACGATCTACTTCCTGCATAAAATGCCGTAAGACACGCTCGGGGATTTTCAACTCTCGTGCAGCCAAAAGCTCCTGTAGAGCACGGAGCAGCTGGGCGCTCGGGGAATTTCCCATAGTGAAGCACGATCAAAGGTGGGGGTCCAACTCTACCTCTACTACTGCGGTTCTGAACTCACCTCTAATGAGGTTGTCTCCGCCTGGTGCGAGAGTTCCCGGGTTTCGGCACCACTTGTCGCGCCGCAGTTGCCAGCAAGTACGACACGACCAGTTGGAGTTCTTCCAACAGTAGTTTAATGAGGCACCTACAAACGTTACATGGCGAGAGACCTCGAACAGGAAATGCAAGCTGCTTTTATAGCCCCGGATAGGTGTGTCCCACAAGCGTGTCCCACAGGGATAGGTGGAGGGCCTGACTATGCATGTCCTGGGCGGATACACTAGGAGGCCTAGACCGCTCCCCACACCAGAGTGCTGGGATTATAGGCATGAGCCACTGTGTACCACCGTGCTTGTTCTCAAGCTTTAACCTTTTGAATGAATTTCAAGATGAATCTTTACAGCAAAAACCTACTTTGATGGAAGGTTATTTTAACATTTAAAATAAAATATATTTGCATATATACATATATATGCATATCAAAGTTAGATGACAATAATGATTTATCACATATGTAAATAGTAACCTGATGAGTTTGTGGAGATTAAATTTCATCAGTGTAAAAGTAGGATTTGTTACAATTTTTTCTTGAATTTAATGATATAGAAACTAAAATGGGTAATTGTGTGAGTACATCAAAATCATTTAAAAGACATTTCTGTCCATATTGCTGTATTTTTTAAAATGCCAATGAAAGAAACTACCAAAAATTGTAATCAGATATTCTATATTTTCCTATTAGGTTATGTTTAGGGTTATTATAAGATGAAATGTGTCACTGTAAGTGTAATGAGGAGGAGATATTTCATACTTAAGTGCTGAATACAGTTGTTTTACTCTACGAAATATTAATTGCATGATCTTAAGGATAAGAATCTCTTTTATAGTACTTCCATAAGAGAAATAAATTGGTCATCATTGTATTTCATTTTCTTGATTAAATAGATACATAGAAGAAAATGCACTGCCATCTTCTGACAGTCACATTCTGGGGCTCTGATTAAATAGTTCTATTATAATCTTACAGCATTTTTAGGTTTTTAAATACAGGTCTAATTTTATTGTAGCCTTCGAATATTTTGCAGCAACTTGGTTGGCTGTTCAGCATCCCTGGATCTGGGGACCCTGAGACTTTCCCATTCAGATTTAAATGATTTCACTTACAACCTTAGATAACTGTTTAAAAATTCAGTCTCTTGATAAAACGGCTCTAATAAATAGCATAATCATTATAATAGAACTGACAAGAACTACCATCATTCATCTTAAAATTCCAAAATTTCAGGTTATATTTTTTAATATAAAAGTATTGAAATAGGTTTTTAGGTTCTAAAACCCAATTAACCTACCCTCCCTCCTTCCTTCCTTCCTTCTTTCTGCCCTTTCTAATTGTCATTAGAGAACTGAAATTGAATGTCAATGTGGCTAAGAAAACTCATGAAATATTTTTCTCTGCATTATTGATATTAATATTATAAATTATTGTTCCTTTGAAGTATGAATGCTATTTTTATCTATGTATTTCAAAAACATTTTAAAATTGAGGTATTTAATTTGAGAAAACATTTTCCTTTAGAGACTTGATGGACATTAATGAAGTTTTGATGTGAACTCACAAAACCCAAATTATGTAAGTTAATATACTGACAGCAAAATCAATTACCACATGGCAGTATGTCCTGAACATTTATAACTTTGCTTTGCTATTGAAAAACACATTCTGAAGTTAAGCTCACAACTGAGGAATACTTTCCCTACTTCAGGAGCCAACCTAGTAGAAGTAGTGGTTTCCTCCTCTGCACCAAGTCAGAGCAACAGGAGGAAGACAAGAAAGCAAGAAGGTGGGAAGCAGAAATCAAGAGGCTATAAATCAGACCTAACTTAGATCCTTGGTTATCGTGCATATAAATTCCCCAACTATTCTTCTGCAAGGAAAGTTACCAGTGTGTCTCCTTGCCAAATCAGAAAATTAGACTAAGAAAAGAAATCCCATATTCTCCTGACACATGAGGAGGAGAATGTCTTTAACTCATTAGTTTAAATATTTTATCACATTCATTGAAGATCCATTGGAACACTTTCAATAATAGGGTCATGTTTCAGCTTAGATTATTATTTTAGTAGTTCCATTCTTTTTGCTTTGTAAATCACATGTTCACAGTACACAGCCCAACATTCATTCATGAATAAAGTTATTTGAAATGAAACAGGTCAAAAATATTTGAAATCATACTGCTGTTTACATATGTCTATACTGCTTTCCAACTTGAAAAGTATTCCCAACACAATGGTCTTATTTGTTTACTAAACAAACTCATCCTTGTTGTAGTACAGATGTTAGGAATTTCTTGCATATTTTATATATTCTTTTAACTAGTGCTGAATTGAGTTATATAGCACCCCACCCTTGACCAGGCCTGGGCAGTGTTCTTTATTTATCACCTGATGAGAAGATAGACATAAAACTATACTCATTTGTAGTACAGCAATTCATAAGAATGAATCACTGACATTCTGAAGTCTATTTTTATTTAATTTTTTTATTATGGTGTTGGGAAGTCTGAAAACTATGGTTGGTAACTAGCCCTTTTAAAATATATGTGTAGGTTTCTTGTACTTTTTTACATTTACAACTACTTCGTAATCCTGAAGTTTTAAATTTGAACATAAGTAGAATTGTGTAACTAAGGCAGCATTAGTTTACTTAATCAAAAAAATCCAACCTGAGTCACCATGGGGATGCCCATGATTGACTTGCCTGTTTGGCTGCATTTCACTCTCACACATTGTCATGGGATAAAAACACTACATTTTCTAAACTGAATTTTCAAAAAAGCACTAAGGATGACTGAGCGAAGCATTCTGTTATCAATACTGCTGTGCTCAGATATACTAGCATGTGAAATCTGCATTTATGTCTGCAATTTTGGAGAACTAAGTACCATATGGTATCTTGGTTTTATACTTCCTGAATCAGCTTAATTGCATCTGCATGCCAATGAGACTTGCGTATACATGTTTGAGTGCTTTTTAGTTGTTGATATTTTGCTATAAAGCTTTTACTCCAGTTTCACTAAAAGCATTTTTAACTATACTTGGTTTATAAACAGGTTATCGTCTTATATTAATATATAGTATATTCTATACTATGTTATTTCTTACTATGATAGGAGCACTATTTGGTGTGTCTGTATTTCTTAGTGCTTATTAAGTAAAAATGATCTAGAAAGTATCTAATCCCTCTGTAAGCTAAGTTAAATTATGTATTTATATATATGTATACATATTTTATTATTTCTATTAGTTAATTTCTGTAATGCAATGTAGAATATGAATGAACTTTTAACTTGTTAGCATTAATATTTTTAAAACATTTTAAGTGGTTAGATAAATGTGTGTAAATATAGAACTGAAACTTGAGATTTACACACATTGAAATAATTGATGTTTAAGATGCTCATCTTATCCACATTACTGTATCAGCAGAGTTCAATTACAAATCCCTAAATATTATCAGTTAACAAACCTCATCAGTTAACAGTGTCCTCATTAGGTTACTGTAGCAAGGCTGAGATCCTTATGAGCTCCTTGGATATGATTCTTTAAGGAGTTGCATAATTCATGCAGGAGACCTTTATGGGTCACCAAATTTCACAAGAGTCAGATGAAGGTCCATTACTCTGTTCAGTCCACTCTTAGATCCTTTTGATGCTGATAAGAGTTTTCTAAACAGAATAAAGGAATAGGTGAGTGCTAAGTGATCAAAGTTACATCAAAGCATTTGGTATAAGGAAATAAAATGATGGTCATACAGCATTAATGTAGGTTTGCTTTCTCCTGCTTTGAAAATAAATGGCTTTGTTTTACCTGGATCTTTATTTCCGATATATTTCTTCCATGCAATCTCCCTGTATGGAACAGTGAGGGACCATTACCTAGTGATAACATGTTACTCTACCCACATTATCTTTTAAGTAAACTTCTTGGTGAGTCATCTTTCTCACAGAAACCCTAATACTTCATGGTATTTTGTGATTTAAAAGTATTACATCATTGGTGTGGTTTTAAGATAGATCCCATAGCACTGTTTTGAATGATTATGTGGTATTAAATACTACTACATACTCTATTAAATAGAATTTATAAAATTTAAAAACATCACTTAGGGTTCTTCCATTAATAAAAGTTCCAGAAACTGGGTTGTCCAAAATAAGAGGCATTTAATGCTATCAAGTTACTATTTAGGAGCAAACTGTGTTGGTTACTTTTACAATGATATAGAATAAGATTGTTACTTTTAACAGCAAATGATTGAAACTTCCTACATGTTTTATAATAGGAGAAACCTTACGTAATTTATAGTAACTCCTTTTAAGAAATACTACTCAACTGTTAAAACTTCTATGAAAAGTTGATAATATGTGACAGATTGCTTATAAAGATGCAATATTGTATTTGTACTTTATCTCAATGATGTAAAAATTTCTTAAAAAGATACAGACACTCCTCACTGCTTTGCATTATTACTATGTTACCTGACACTTGTGAGAGTTAAGCACCACAGAACCATGCAAAATGAGGGTGCAGTTCCCATAAGAACATGTTTCACTTAACATAGTACCATGCAAAGTAAAATATCCCTGCATTTAAAAATAAACTTAAATAGTACATTGATGGGATTAGGTTATTTTCATTTTTTTGTATTTTCCTGTATTCTTCATTTCTCCCAAATTTTTTAACCTCAAGATGAGAAATAAACTTATTTTTAAAGGGTATATTTTAGGAACACTTTGCTTTCAGTATGAAAAAGACATTACTTATGAGTCAATATTTAACCATAATTTAAGACTTTGGGTGTCTGTTTTTCATTTATCTATTCCATAATGACTTTACCATTATGATGACCATTTTGAGTAGCACTTCTCCCAGACAAAACTATCAACAAACCAACAACAATATTAAAAGACCAAAAACTAACCCAACAGAAAAACCCTAGGCATTTTCTTTGATTCCTGTCTTTCTCTCACTGCTCTCATTCCATCCATCAGCAATTCTTATTGGTGTTCCCCTCACAGGAACCAAGTTTGCTATCTTGTTTATCTGCACTGTGTCCGTCCCAGCCAAACCATCATCACCTCTCCTTTGATTATTGCAATAGCTTCCTAACTGGCTGGCTACTCTTGCAATTCATCCTCTACAAAGAGGCTTTCTCTCTTAATTTAGCTCTCTGATGGCTTTTCCTAGCAGCTAGAATAAAATCCGAGCATATTACCGTGGCCTTCGAGGCCCTCTAAGATCTGGTCCTCCACCTTTCTGACCTGCCTCATCTCATATGCTCATCCCCTTGACTCACATTGTTACTGGGATAGATTTGCACTCGAGGTTGCCTCTGCTGGAAGTGTTCTTGTCACTGATCTTCATTCAGCTTATCACCGCCCCCAGACTTGTCCCTTCACTCTTTATCTCATTACGGTGATTAATTTTCACATGGCATATATCACTGTCGAGATCGTCTAACATGTTTATGTGATTTCTTGTTTATAGTCTGCCTCCCTCGCTGGAATACTCCACCAGAAAAAGAACCCAGCCTCTCTTGCTTGTTCTCTCCTGTGTGCTCTGTGCCTGGAAGAGAGTAGGGCTCCCATTTTTGAATTATTTGAGAATTCACTGGGCACTTTGCTTATGCTAGGGCAATGGTATTGAGACTCTAGTTTAATAACCAGGGTCCCAGGACTCCCCCTGCCCTACATAGGCATGGATACCTTTAAGAGAACTAATTCTCAATCCTTAACTTTTTTTTTTTTTTTTTTTTTTTTTGAGACAGAGTCTCACTCTGTTGCCCAGGCTAGAGTGAGTGCCGTGGCGTCAGCCTAGCTCACAGCAACCTCAAACTCCTGGGCTCAAGCGATCCTCCTGTCTCAGCCTCCCGAGTAGCTGGGACTACAGGCATGCACCACCATGCCCGGCTAATTTTTTCTATATATATATTTTAGCTGTCCATATAATTTCTTTCTATTTTTAGTAGAGATGGGGTCTCGCTCTTGCTCAGGCTGGTCTCGAACTCCTGAGCTCAAACGATCCGCCCACCTCGGCCTCCCAGAGTGCTAGGATTACAGGCGTGAGCCACCGCGCCCGGCCCTCAATCCTTAACTTTTATTTGTGATTTTCCATACAACTTCCTTGCTTCAGTTCATCTTCCTCATGTTGCCTTTCATAGCCTCCAACTTTACAGAAAAAAAAAAAAAAAAAAAAAGCAAACCTATGCTGAATCTTTTTAGGATGCATTGTTTAGCCTCTAAAAACCTCCAGGGTATCAGTCAAAGGATTACCTAATCAATTAATCAAAGGGAGTCCTTTGAGTAATTCCTAAAAAATATTGGAGACTGCAGTGCCTTGCTTCATAGAGGCAATATTCTGGCAAGTCATTCTCTCATTTCCTTCCTCCTCCTTCTCTCCTTTTTCTTTGAGATTCCAGAAGTGAGAAAGTAAGAATGGTGATCTGGGGTATTAACAGGTTTATTTGATGCTTCCTTCTGAAGAAGAATCTTCACTGGCTGATTGTTTTTGACAGTGAAGATTGCCTTTGCCAAGTAGATGATAATGACAGACGTTTACATGTATTTGTCTTAAATCTAATGAGCTAAATATGAGGCTTGACAATATTGATGAAAATATATTTTAAGCACATTTAGTGTATATAACCTTCCAGAAAAATACACCTTTTGCCATATAAGCTTATGGAAAATTTGTCAGTGGTTAACTTTTAAGGGTTCTAGAGATTATATAGATTTTCAAAGTTATTTTAGTAAAAAAGAAGTTTGAAATTATTGTGCTAGATAATGTGAGCAGCATAAAATTGTCCAAAACATCTCAGTATAAAATACACTTGAATAGAAGAAAACTAAGAAGAGAGATCATCTTTCAGATAGAATGATCAGGTACCTCCAACTTTCTTCATTTCCAGACTAGCAGTACTGTTTTTTACCCTAAGGACTTGTGCATGGATTGTTTTCTCTTTATCCAAATCCATATTAACTTGTAGCTCATATAGAAGTGAATAAGCCTAATAAAAAAAAAATCTGGAAAGGGTGGCACTTCAGTAGTTTTCCACACTATTTAGTCAAGCATTTGATGTCTCAAGTAGAAAAGTTGGATTCACTTTACATAACTTTGTAATCATAAAAAATAACTACCTTTATTGTGTGTTTCTCTTGTGTTGGACACAGGTTCAAGCACTTACCCCATTTAATTCTCATAATAGTTAAATCTCGGCCGGGCGCGGTGGCTCACGCCTGTAATCCTAGCACTCTGGGAGGCCGAGGTGGGCGGATCGTTTGAGCTCAGGAGTTCGAGACCAGCCTGAGCAAGAGCGAGACCCCATCTCTACTAAAAATAGAAAGAAATTATATGGACAGCTAAAAATATATATATAGAAAAAATTAGCCGGGCATGGTGGTGCATGCCTGTAGTCCCAGCTACTCGGGAGGCTGAGACAGGAGGATCGCTTGAGCTCAGGAGTTTGAGGTTGCTGTGAGCTAGGCTAACGCCACGGCACTCACTCTAGCCTGGGCAACAGAGTGAGACTCTGTCTCAAAAAAAAAAAAAAAAAAAAAAAATAGTTAAATCTCTTTTGGTAGGTGCTATGTATGTCTCTATTTCACACAGAATAAAATTGAAGCCCAGAGGAAGATTAAAGTACTTTAGCTTATCCACAATTGTGAGGGCAGAAACCAAAATATTAATACAAACCCAGAAAATGTGGCTTCAGAATTTTTAACCCACATATTATACATGACAATACCAGAATGCCATCCTAGGTGTTCAGAAAAAAACTTAAAAAAATAAATATATATATATTTTTGAGACAACTTTGACCCTTGTTCTGTAATTATTCCTTTATATTGTTAAACATATTTATATATAGTATATGTTATAGTCTATGAAATATATACATAGGGGTCCTATACCAGCATGTGGTTTTTCTATAAGCAAAGCAAATAAGGTCTCTTTTAGGTTCTTCTTCCAGTTTCTGGGATGCTTTTGTTTATTGTATGATGTTCTTTCTCCATTCTGTTCAAGCTAAAGTGTCTGTTTTTTAATTTGAAGTCTTTATTATGGATCACAAAATGTTCTTAGATCCTGCTTACATGCTTGTTTAGTATTCCCTCTTGGGCATGAAACTGTTAGCATAGGGAAGTCTGTAGGATGGTACAAATGTCTCTCTCTCTCTTTCTCTCTGTTAAACTCAACTGCATTCCTTGCTAGTAGTTACATGTGTTTTCCCTGTGGAATTAATATTTCCTGTGAACCATAGTGATTGGCGAGTCATTTAAAACTCTTCTTTATTACCTGGCAATGGATCTGTCATTAGAATACTAACTTGGAATGCTAAGCCACTTCCAATTAAACATTCCTAGAGCAGCAATAGCGTTAGGAATATGATTATGTACCATTATATCATATTATTGTCATTGTTGTATATGTAATAGGAGGATATCTCTTTTGTGCATTGAGGCAGAGTGCTATAATTTCAAAATTTGTCTTTAGCATCAGCAAGGCCTGGGTTCAAATCTTAGCTTTACCTTTCTAACCCTAAATTTATTTATCTGATAAAAATAATTATAGTTATTTACAGATTTGTTAGGAGGATTAAATCAGAAAACTTATGTACTTGTTAAATATGAGGTCACCTCTTTCAGTGAATTTGTGACTAAGTTTAAAAAAAGCCACAGAAATAAAAAAGAGAGAAAACTCATTATGTTATTGTAGTTCCATAAAAATAAATTTTATTTCAAAGCTATAAAAAATGGAAACAATATTAAATACAATGATATGTCAGATACTTACAGAACATGTTTACATGGTTTTGTTTGTTTGAAATAAGGACATGTCCCTGGCAGTGAGAGTCTCTGCTTTTGATTGGATTAGATTTAATTACATTATCAGGAACACTGTGTTCTATAAATGTTAGTGCAGCTACTCTTTGTATGTCTTTGAATGAAGTACTTGGTCAATCTGGGTTTCAGTTTCTTCATCCTCAAAAAGAGGTCCACCTCCAAATAAAATAGTCTATGAAATAGTTGTTCACCAAGGCAGAACTCCTTAAAATGTTCCAAGATGCAAAGTCTCCATCTAGTGGCCACCCAGGTCATAAACACCCAGGTCTTTCTCCCATGAATTCTTTCTTACTATTCTATCAGGTTAACAGTATGTACTCAGTGTAGACTCACTATCAGTCAGTCATTCTTTATAGTAGTCTTTGACCACTATAGTCTCACAAAAAGACAATTTATTGTGTTTATTAACAAAGTTTAAGAGTTTTTTAAATAAAAAGTAATCAAATGAGCTGACTTTATTATATCCCCTTGATTATAATCTATGTTAGCAATTCTTCTTAAAAATAAATAAATTTTAAAGTCAAAGAGAAAATAGATAAGAAAATATTCTCCCATTTATTTAGTAAATTTCATTTTAAAATAAAATTTATGAATTACAAGCCACAAAATTAAATAACAAAAGAAATGTAAGAAAATATGTGTATGATTTACTCAACTTATTGATTACATAAGCAAATACAGTGTAAGGAGAAGAAATTTGTCATCGTATTTCTCATTTGTCATGTAACAGATAGACTGCATTCCCAGATGTACTTTTACTATCTTTTCTATCTTTTTGCTCTTTTTCTCTCTTTTTTCTAAAATACACTACATCTGTGTCTTTGTGATAATAGTTTATAGAACATTATTTGCACCTTTCTGTCTATGAAAGTATACTAAATATAGTTTGTTATTAACTTTGAAGTAGAAAAATGGTATTCAGATACTTGTATGTAATTGTGTATGTGTATACATGTATGTTTGCATATGTGTATGTGTCCTAAATTTCACAGACTGTATGCATGTGTTTTAATACATTAGAGTGTATGCCTGTAATCCTAGCACTCTGGGAGGCCGAGGCGGGTGAATCACTCGGGGTCAGGAGTTCTAGACCGAGTGAGCAAGAGCGAGACCCTGTCTCTGCTAAAAATAGAAAGAAATTATCTGGCCAACTAAAAATATATATAGAAAAAATTAGCCGGGCATGGTGGCGCATGCCTGTAGTCCCAGCTACTCAGGAGGCTGAGGCAGGAGGATCGCTTTTAAGCCCAGGAGTTTGAGGTTGCTGTGAGCTAGGCTGACGCCACGGCACTCACTCCAGCCTGGGCAACAAAGAGAGACTCTCTCACTCAAAAAAAAAAAAAAAAAAAATCGGAGTGACTCACAGAATTCATCTAACAAGTTCTCTAATCTTGTGAGTAAGAAAACAGAATTCAAGAGAAATAATACCCACACATAGATTGTAAAACAGTGTTATTAGTGACTATGATCATTATGTTAATATGTTGAGTTGAAAGATAACATTTTAAAAAAGGACAAATGCAAGATTCTGTTTTTAAAATGATTCTGACAGAATTGGTACACAATGCCAGTACACAACAGAATGGAATTGATACATTATTTAGCATGCCGCAGTCAGCATCATAAAGGAGACAACTGCTACCGTTTTTATAACAGAAGCAAGGCTGCAGTGATGTGCGGATATACTCATATCTTTTGCGGATATACTCATATCTTTTTTCCTTTTACCAGACCAATACTGACTTTCAGTGATATTGATTTAACATTTGCATTTGAACTGCAGCATACGCTGAAAATGTTGAATTCTGGATCACTGCCTATACTGATTTGTCTTGTCAGGTGTCTATATTACTGACTGTACATACAAAGACACAAACATAATTATAAATCTTCAATGTAGCCACCTTTTAATTTATTCTCCTAATATATATTATGATTTATAATTAAAAAATTTTTTTCCTCAGGTTTCGGTATTCATTCTCTATTGATATAAGGTAGTGTTTTTCCTTTCCTTGTTTATATTTGTATCTGTGACCATTAGCTATTCTATGGAATATATTAAATAAAATTAAAAAAATGAACTGATGGATATTTACAACTTACAACTGGAATAAAATACGCTACCATCTTTATACACCTTTTGCAATAATATGTTTCCTATAAGGCAGTGCAGTTTACTTTAGACATATGTTCATTGGGTTGTTTCAAAAACAAGGATAAGAAACTATTAGAAAATAAATAATGAATTTGAATTGATATATATGAATCTGAATTCCTTTAACATATGGAATTATATTTTATAAGTGAAAACCTAAAAACACTCTTATTTTTAGTATTCTAATTGTTTCAAACTTGCAAGGTAACAGTTGGAGTCTTCCTTAATTCAAAAGGCAATTTACTTTAATCAGATACTAATTGCTTTAATAAAGTTATAATTTGCAAGTGTCTTTGAAAACATTATTTTCCATTTAAGGACTTCGTGAAATTTTTAATAATTAAATGCCCAGTAAAAGTTGCAATAAAAATTGACTTTATTGTCAAAAAGAAAGATCTCCTACACCCTCTGCTGATATGTACCTGTAACTGCAGATTATGTCTTCTTGGCCCTTTATTTTTAGTGAAGAAAATAAAAATTTAAGGCATATCCAGTCATTTTAATATTTAGTAGACAAATGAACCATTATAGATGTCCAAAAAAAGCATGCATTTTGTTTATGTGTCGTTGGCTTAAAAATTAATTGAAAATACAAACTGACATGTCTGCTTAGTGAAAGTCATAATGCACGTTTCCAAATCATCGTATCACCCAAATTTGTTAGCCAACATATAAAAAGTCTTTGGTGGTTTAATATTTGTAATATGGAAATATTAAAACATTAAAAAGGTTGTGAAAAACCTGGAGTGAATTACTTGTGTCTGACCTCTCATTGAAAACATTTTAGATGAATTACCATGTTGTTAGGAAAAAAATTGACTTTTCTTTACTGTTTTTTTAAAGAGTAAGGAAATAGCTTTCGATAATGAAACTGAATAGAATTTGAGCTACTAGAAAAGCAAATCTGAATTCATAGACAGATATAATTTGGACTGAGTCATACAAAATATAAATTTCAGTGTCAAAGATATAGTTTAATGAAAAATAAAAAGTCTTTATATTATTTTAAGAATTCTTAGCACTTCTGTATGTTTTGTTTAAATATTCTATGTTAAAAATATGAAAAAAGCAATTATTAAAAGACTGTAATTGGTGTTTGTATTTTGTCGTACTTGGTAAAATTATTATTAGAAAATGCATTTTCCCACATGCCCAGTTTCCTTCTACTTCCCACAGGCAACCACTGTTATTAATTTTTGTGTATCCTCCAAGTTGCTTTTAACACATTTATATGCATATGTCTACATCCTTCTACATTATGTAATTTTTTGTTAGGCTGTATATTTTATACCTCTTAATTTGATTTTTTTTAGTTTTAATCATGCAAATAATTCATGAATTCATTCTGAGGAAGCTAAAACTTCATATTGCTTATAACACTAAGTCCACGTTGACAACAACCCCCAAGACAAAGGCATTCTTTCCGGATAACCACTGTTAACATTTTGATGTACATCCTTCTAGATTTTTTCCTATGTATTTATACACATGAGTCTTCAGAATATTTCATATACAGATTATTTCATAATACATTTGTAATTGGCATAAAATGTATACAATAAAGCATATCATTTAGCAGTTAGTTTTTATATACTACATGCCTTAGAAATGTTATAGCTGAAAATAGTATCTTATATTTTTTTCTGATTATTAATGGCATTGATTGTTCATATGTTGATTAATTTTTTTATGTTTCCCCCTCTATGAATTTTCTGTTTATATTCCTTGCTCGCTTTTATCCTTTGTGTTTTCTATTTCTTACTGGCTTATAGGAGTTCTTTCTATATTCCCTGATCACCCACTTGGTCCTGATCAGTCATCCTTTAAATAAATGTCTCTCATATTCTCTTCACTGACTCTACTGGTAGAAGTGGCCCTTGTCAGTATTGTGGGAGTGATTTAGCTGTTGTAAATGCCTCCAGTACTTCCCCATTCATTTAAGAGAAAACAATAAAATGTTTTGGAAATGCATTTAAAGACCAATTACAACATAGTTAGTTAAAGGAAAAGAATGTTGATGTGTAAAGAGGTCTTTCTAATAGAAAGAGCTGGGACCCAAAGGCTTTCCAGCTGAGCTCTAAGCACCTAAACAGGTGTGAGCCTCCTTTAAATCAGGGGTTCAATGACGTAACTAGATAAGACTGGGAAATTACTACAAGCTATTATCCTACTTAATTAGGGTAAGAAACGATCAAGGTCCTTTGATATATTTACTTTCTTAATGTTGAAAATTATTATCTCGAAATATTTCGTTTTTGTGAATTTTCTTTCTTGCATTTTCACAACGTATATAGAACATTTTCTTTTTAGTATGGTCACTTAGGCTCTACCAGGTTATTTCTGAAATCTGTTCTAAGAATAGGGCTGGGACCAGATTTAACTTATGCAACATTTCCTTCAAACCCTTTAAATAATATCATTTATTTATAAATTCCAATAAAAATGCAAACATAGGGAAGTTTCATCACAATTGTATATTTTACAATTAGTAAATCAAAGTTGATCTTTTCCATTAAGAAGCTTAAGATAAAATAGTAAATTCAGATAAATAAATGGATGCTTATGATGTAAGCATTAATGTTATGTTTTCATTAAGTATTTAGGAGGAAGAGTTACTATTGTAATTTTTTTCTGAAATTATTTTATTAGTTAAAGTCTTTGAGTAACTCACTAAAGAGATATGGAACTTAGCCATTCTTTTATTTTTAATGCTGATCCAAATGCAGGAAAAAAAAAGGCCAAGAAATATTTCAGTATAATGATTGTTAATATCCTGACATTAAATGCATTGAAGTCTACAGGTTCACAACCAGCTACAAATGATTATGGTTGACAATGCTCTAATTAGTGCAAAATTCTTCAGTAGGCACCAACTGGAAATAAATGTTGTGTATAAATGAAAAAAAAAAATCACAGCCGAGAATGATGTTAATTAAAACATTTTATAAAGTAAAATCATGAAAAAATGTATTATTCATTGTATCCACTTTGGAAATTCTAAGCTGTGAGGAATGTGAGACATTCTTGTGAAAATTTCAAGAGCTAAAATGTTTCTGTTTATATTTTAAGCTTTCTTAAACCAAAGCCTTATAAGAATACTGAAATGTTTTGGGAGTGGTTCACATATAGTTTGATTTAAGCTCAAATTCATGTGGAGAAAAGGACACTCTTGCACATTATTGGCAGGAATGTAAATTACTACAGCCATTATGGAAAACAGTAAGGAGGTTCCTCAGAAAACTAAAAATAGAATTACTATATGATCCAGCAATTCTACTTCTGGGAATATATCCAAAGGAATTGAAATCACTATGTCAAAGAGATATCAGCACTCTTATGAATATTGTGGTGTTTTCACTTTAGCCAAGATATAGAACAGACCTAAGAGTCCATCAGTTGATGAATGGATAAAGAAAATATGTTTTACTTCCATCTGTGTGAAATGTAGTGTAAATCAAGCAGGTGGGAGGGGGAAGGAGAGGATGTGTAAAATCAAAACTAACGGGTACAATGTACTTTTTGGATGATGGACACACTTATAACTTTGACCCAAGCAGGACAAAAGCAATCCATGCAACCAAACCATTTGTACCCCTGTAATATTCTGAAAAAAGATTAATACCAATAACATAATAGTAAAACAGCCTAATATTTATAAGAGTCAGTTATGCTTCTATTTCACACTTAAGTCTCATGGCTAGCCTGAGAGATAGATACTGTTATTATTCTCATTATGCTGTTTTACAAATGAAAAACCTGTGCACAGAGAGATTAAGTAGTCGATAGATGTTTAAATATATGGTAGATTTGAACCCAGGCATTCAGGTTCTAGAGTGCAAGTAATTAATCTCCACTACCTACTGCTCCTCATCTAATTGCTCCATATATTTTAGTTATTTAGGGGAGCAGAAGGCAGAGAACAGAACCAGTGACTAGTTAGGTGCTTTTTTGTTTGTAAAATGGTTTGAATATGACTAGATTAATATGTGTTTTAATACTTTCCTGAAGTAAAGTTAATCTCCTGTGTACATGAGTCATTATCTTTGCTAAAAAATGTGTATGCTGGGTACCGTTTCAGCATTGGCATATTCATTAAATTCAAGATACGTTTTGGGGGGATGAGATATGATGCTTCCCACCATTTTCCGTTGGCAAAGTACAGGGTGACACAGCTTTCCCATAGCTGCATCAGGAAAAAGGTATTTGGATGCATAAAAAATCCAAACTTCAAAATTAACAAGGAAGGTTTTCCAAAGACAGTTCCATTTCCAAATTACCGCATTAAAGCCAAAGATAGATCCAGCTGCTCTTCTCAGCTGTATGCTCTGGTAGCAACCATTCAGGAGCAGTGGAAACATATTGGAGAAACACTTAAAACAATCCCTGAAAAGAACCATCATCTATTGGTTTGCAAACAAAGCAGACTGCCAAATCCACACTAAATGAAAAATTAAAAAAAAAATGTGGTATATATGCACAATGGAATACTAATTTGCTTTAAAAAAGAATGAAATTTTGTCATTTGTGCCAACATGGATGAACCTGGAGGACATTAGGCTCAGTGAAATAAGCCAGGCACAGAAAGACCGATACTACATGATCTCACTTAGATGTGTGATCTAAAAAAGTAGAACTCATAGCAGTAGAGAGTAGAATGGTGGTTATCAGAGTCCAGGGACAAGGGTAATGGAGAGATGTTGCTCAAAGGCTGCAAAGTTTAGTTAGACAGGAAGAATAAGTTTTAGAGATTTATTGCACAGCTTGGTGACTATAATTGATAATATATATTTCAAAATTGATAAAAGAGTAGATTGATTACATGTTCTCTTCACAAAAAGTGATATGTATGTGACGTGATGGTTAATTAGCTTGATTTAATAATTCTACGATGTAAGCATATATTAAGACATCATATTGTACCCATGAATATACACAATCATTATTTGTGTGTTAAAAATAAAATCAATTTAAAAAGTTAACCCAAATTCAATGATTGCAATTAAAATTACCTAATAAAAATCTTAAAATGCAAATCTGTTGGATTTTATATTTTTTGGAGCGCAATATCATATATTTATGGATGCATAGCTGAAAGAAAATATTTTCCATTTTTATCACATATTTCTTCAAGGAAATGAAAGTACTTTATTTGATCGATTCTCATAAGGACAATAAAATGGAGGATATGTGATTTTATGTAGTATTTATTAGTGTTTAGTCAGGTAGTTTGGGTTGCAGAAGCTATTATAACATGAAGCAGAGTCTGATTCAAGTTGAAAAAGGGGGAGTGGACATTACAGTTGAAGGATTAAATGAAACCTAAAAATAAAACAAAACAGGAACAAAATCAGGTGATTTAAATCACTGATTTTTAAAAATCAGTGAAAAATAGCAGTCACCAAAATAGTCAGATTGGCTGTACAACTAGGAATCCCTGAAGTGGAAGCTTGTCTGGACCTTCAGCTTAGTGAAAGCAGTATGTTCCATGCTGGTTATAGCTGAACCAGTAGTTAGATACCGCCTAGTTTCTTATTTCTACTTTACTCTTGTTGGCTGAGTGACATTAGGCAAGTTCCCTTACGGCTGTATGTCCATAGAGATATTACCTACTTCTAGAGTCATAAGCAGTAAAACAGATAATCTGTGGAAAAGTATTAATATTTGGTGTATCACAGTTGGTGAACTGTAGCTGCCACTTTCTATACCTCTCCTCTTCCTCCTACTTCTTTATCATCGGCACCCTGAGTACACTGACATTAATATGGTTTATAAATCTTCTATGCTTCTGATTCTCTCAGTATGTGTTCTCACTTCTCTCCAGATTACCGATTAATTTAGCTTTCATTCCAGTCTGTTCTTCACTGCATAGCTGTGGTTCCTTCTTAAGTTTAGCTTGTTTATAATCCTACTCTGTATCATTTGTGATTTAGTTTCTTCTGCCACTAATTATGTCTGAGCTTCCCCAATCAAACTCCAAAGAAAAGAATCTGTCCCAATTGGTTTATCTTCCGAGTGGAGATTTTAGCTTCAGGCCATACATTGTCTGTGATTCTGTTAAGCTCAGGTCAATAACTTTTTGAGTCACATGGTGTTAAACATGATTGCATCTGGTGGTCTCCAACAGGGGCAGTTGGGGGGCATTTACCCAGAGAGCAGTGATCATGGCTGTCATGTGGCTATTACATCTAAATACATAAACATGAAAAGATTAAACAACTTACCAAAAAAAAAAAAAAAACTTACCAAAATCATAAATCCAGTTATACATAGTAAGGCTGGGTCTTAAATAATGATCTTGTGTTTCCCAGCCCAACACTTTTGAATAGATTTTAAATATTTTTGGTAATTTTGAAATTTTGGCATCATTATAAAATTTTTATGCAAATTATTGAATCATTTTGCAACTTAAAAATTCAAAAAATCCTTATTAGAATTTTAGCATATATTGTTCTAGTAGAAACTGAATTCTGTGCTATGTTTTGCAAAAAAACATTTTGCTTTAAAATGTCTTATTTATCAATGGATTCTATTGACTCATTCCTTTTGCTTTAACTCTCCTCAGGCTGCTAAGTTGGCTATCACAGCACAAGCCTCGGAGTCCCGATGGGGGACTCAGGATCAAGACGATCTACCTTGGTCTCCCGGTTGCCAATATTCAGAAGAAGTATTAGCAGAAGACATGATTCTCTTCCTTCTTCACCTTCTTCCAGTAATACAGTTGGCGTCCACAGTTCCTCTCCTTCCAGTACTAACTCAAGCTCAGGTAGTACAGGTAAACGCAGGAGCATATTCCGTACGCCTTCCATTAGCTTCCACCATAAGAAGGGGAGCGAACCTAAGCAAGAACCTACCAGCCAGAACCTTAGTATTTCGAATGGTGCTCAACCTGGTCACAGCAACATGCAGAAACTGAGTTTGGAAGAGCATATTAAAACCAGGGGAAGACATTCTGTTGGTTTTAGTAGTTCACGAAATAAGAAGATAACAAGATCATTGACAGAGGATTTTGAAAGGGAAAAGGAGCACTCAACTAATAAGAATGTCTTTATAAATTGTCTGAGTTCTGGCAAAAGTGAGGGGGATGATTCCGGATTCACAGAAGAACAAACTCGCCGTTCTGTTAAGGAGTCAACAAGGAAGCTACTCCCTAAATCTTTTTCATCTCACTATAAATTTTCAAAGCCAGTTGTGCAGAGCCAATCCATTTCATTGGTACAACAGTCCCAATTCTCATTGGAAATTACACAGTACCAAGAGAGAGAACCTGTAATGGTAAGAGCTTCTCCACCATGTTCTGTGGACGTAACAGAACGGGCTGGAAGCTCTTTGCAATCTCCTCTGCTTTCTGCTGATCTTACCACAGCTCAGACACCTTCAGAATTTTTAGCCTTGACTGAAGATTCTGTGTCTGAAACGGATGCATTTCCTAAAAGTGGAAGCATAGCATCCCACTGTGACAACTTTGGCCACAATGATTCTACCTCTCAGATCTCTCCCAATCCTGCTGCTGTTACAAAGACAATAGAACTTATGGGAACCGTTCCCTGTGCAATTATGTCTCCTGGGAAATACAGGTTAGAAGGTCGTTGTAGCACTGAATCTAATTCCTCGCCAGAAACCTCTGCTGCTAATCAGAAGGAAGTGTTATTGCAAATCACTGAACTACCTGTTACGAATATGAGCAACTCAGAGACTAACCCACCAGCAGATTCTGAAAGAGAAGGAAATATGGCATTACAAAACGGTGGAACAATGCTGGGGACATGCTCCCCAAGAAAACTTGGGTTTTGTGAGCAACATAAAGCAATAGCTGAACGTGTTAAAGGGATCCCTCCTATTTCAGATTCAAAGATAATACCCTACTGTGGTGATCATCATATTTTTAACAAAACATCATGTGGATATGAAGCAAATCCTGCCAAAGGTATGCTGATTTTCTTTGTATAATAAAGGGTATGAATTAATTTTCATTAAAATGTATTCAATATTCTTATTCCATCTCATGCATGGAGCCCACATTTTCCTTATTTTTCACTCTCTGCATTCTTTCCTGTTTATAATTTGTTTTAAATATTTCTACTGCTTGATTTTATACTTACCTCAATTACATTATGCTGACAAGGTAATTTAGCCATATTATTTATTTTTCTTAGTTATGTTACCCAGATTCTGACCCTCAGAAGAAAATGGAAGGAAACTAATTCTATTTGCAATGTGACTTTTTCTATAATAAGGATTATCTTTTTTAGAGTTCATTATGGAGGTATTTTGGTATTTCATGTAATGTAATTGATATATTCCAGCCAAAATCACTGTAAAAATTGGTATAATTCAATCCCATGTCCTATGTTAACAAAGCTTTTGTTATTACATAAAAATCCATGTTTCAGCATACATAATTCCTATCTCTAGATGCAACAGAATTTCAAGCTTTAAAAATACTGTCCTTGGAAGCTGGAGAACTGGGTTCCAACCTTGCCTCTGACATTAACTGGCTGTGTAACTTTGGACACCTTCTCTTTGATTTAAAAGAAAGGTGGAGTGTGTGTGAATTACTCTAATCTGGCTCCAGAAAACTACCTTTATTTAACATAAAATTCAGTTTAGGAAAATTGTTGAATATGTACCACCTACTGGACTATGTTAGACATTTCTTTTTATTCTTTTTTCTCTACTATCATTACCGCCACAACTGCTGCTACTGCTACTGCTACTAATTTTCCCAACTTTAAAAACAATTATTATGTCCTAGATACTATTCTATGTACTTTGCATACATTTACTAAAAAGTGATTAAAATTACTACTATTATGTTGCAAGCTCTTTTACAGGAAAAGAAAATTGGAGCACAGATAAGTTATTTGTCCACAGTCACAGGGTTAATGTGTGATTGATTGGGTTACAAATCCTGAGGGGTAGCCTTGTGTGTTTCCCATTTTACACATTTGAAAACTGAGGCTAAAGAAATCATACAGCTGGTAAGTAGCACACCCAAATTACAGCTGTCTGAATCCAAAGCTCGGGCTCTTCATAACATGCTTTACTACATGTCATGATCTAAAATATTAAATAAAATTCATAATAAATCAAATGATGTATTACTATGTCAAGAGTCATAGGGTTATATAATCCCTCCATAAACATATCAATGTTAACCTTTTAAATGCATCATTTAATTCTCCTGCTGTCTTAGTATTTTTCACATTTGATACAAGATCACTTTTATGTACCTGACTATTTTTTTTCATTTTTTAAACTTGGTAGTCTGTTCGTGCTCTTGGCTTTAGTCATACCTGCTTAACTTCTTTACCTATAATTATGAGAATGTAATGATAATGATAATCATGTGGATAAAGTTTACTGCTTTTGTACATTTAATATGTGCCCAAAAATGTGCTAAGAAATTTACCTGCACTATTTTATATAATCCTTACAAAAATTTTGCATGACTGTTATTAATAACTAAACTGCAAGATTAAGTTAAATAACTTTACGGTCACATCATTAGCAAACGGTGGACTTCAGATTGGAATTCAGGCAGTTTTTTAAAAAAATGGCACAGAAAAGGATAGAAATGTAATTATCCTTATATATCCAATTCTTACTTAGCAATGATGACTTGCTTTGTGTTTAATTGAATACTATATATTTTTATTCCTATGGAACTGGGCAGTGACCAGCAATTATCTTGGTGACTATTAATCTGTTGGCCGAGATCCTAATTGTGAGGCATTAATACATTAATTTCACAGATTTGACAATGCATTGCCTGTTCCTGGATAAATATGCTGGTAATACCAACAAGGAAAAGATGACAGGATGCTATCCTTTATTTTGTGAGAATATTCTTGTGCTATTCATAAGGATTTTATAATTTAGAAGTTCAAAATTTTAAAACCAGCTAAGTAAATGTATTTTAAGCAAGAGACAGTTGCTATACACACTAAATTCCACAATACTAAATTTATTTTGTATTTGTTATGAAACATTTAAATGAATACTTAATACACATCCACATGTATTAAGTACAATCATAGCACTAAAGCTATTTAAAAAGAACTGCTATATATTGGAGTAATAGGTTCTGGATAGTCTTTTAACTAGTAGAGGAGCCTAAATAGGACAATTCAGTCATTGGCTCCCTCATTCATTCATTCAACAAGTATTTATTGCTTTAGCACTGTTTTTGACACTAGGGATATAGCATTGAACAAAACAGTGCTAAATCCCCATATTCATGAAGCGTATTTTCTACAGAGGATACTCAGACAATTAACATGCAATTAAATAAAATAAGTATCAGATGGTGATAACTGCTGAGGCTAAATTTAAAGCAGAATAAAGGTTTCAGAGGTGGGAGGTGGGATTGCAGTTTGCAGTTTTAAATATGGTGAGGAGGGTGGTACCCAAGGTAACGTGTTAGCAGAGATTTGAATGGCATTTAGGGAGTGAGCCATACAGACCTTTGAGAGAAGTATATGAGTGCAAAGGTCATGGGTCACAGGCTGTGGGACTGGAGCATGCCTGCAATGTTCCAGGAACAGCACGCGGTCCCGTGTGGCATGAGTAGAGTGGAGGAAGGGGAGGGCAGAAGATGAGGTTGGAACAGTGAATAGGTAAACAGGGTGGCCCCCTCTCCCTGGAGTGAGGACAGAGAGATTGGTCATATCATGAGAAACCTATTAGGCCACTTGAAAGACATCAGCTTTCTGACTAGAGGGGTGATTGGTAGTGATGGATCTCACTTGTGTTTTAAGTATATCATTCTGACCACCATGTGGAGAGTAGATTGTGTGTTGTGGTGGTGAAAAGGCAGGTGGAGTATACGGAGGTGGGAGAATTGTAGCAAGAATTGCCCTAACCCAGGCAAGCGTGGCTGGGAATTGGTCCAGAATCTCAGTGGGGGAGGTGGTGAGAAGTGATCAGATGCTGTATACAATTTGAAGGAAATGAGGACAG
Source organism: Eulemur rufifrons (assembly GCF_041146395.1). Classification (NCBI taxonomy): domain Eukaryota; kingdom Metazoa; phylum Chordata; class Mammalia; order Primates; family Lemuridae; genus Eulemur; species Eulemur rufifrons. The sequence continues at coordinate 9,189,840 of NC_090995.1, read as the reverse complement.
GATTTGTTTATATGATTAATGCGAACTATGAGGAAGCCCCAAGGCTGAATCCAATAATTCTGGGCTGCAAAACCATTAAGCAAACCAAACTGCCACTATAAATTTAAAAGTTTTCTTGTGATAGAGAAGTTTTGAATGACACTAGAAGTTTTCCATTCTCTTTCAATGGAACGTTTATAAAAAACCACGTTTACATATTTACGTTAATTTTCTATTTATTTCTCTCTTAATAGTTCTTGCCAGTAGCCTCAGTCCGTATCGTGAAGGAAGATTTATAGAGCGGCGACTGCGGTCCTCATCAGAAGGAACTGCAGGGAGCAGCAGAATGATTTTGAAACCAAAAGATGGAAATGTAGAAGAAGTTAGCAGTTTAAGAAAGCAAAGAGCGGGCTCTTCGTCTTCAAAAATGAACAGTATGGTAAGTATATATGTCTGTCTGTAATAAAATGAAATCCATGTGTGTCTGGCATAATCATGACTTTTGTGAAATGAACAGAGACTGAAGGATGGACTCCTCATATTTTAAGGGAAAAATTGGTCTTGATATAGTTGATGTCACAAGTCAGAGGGGCTGATTTTTCACGTGAGATTCTCATGGGTCAGGACAAATAAGAGTGTGCCATGACAGCTACCCTTAGTTCCTGGGTATCCTAAGGTCTTCTAGAACAAGACCCTGAAATACACAAGCTAAGATAAACACTGATCGGGGGATCACCCACTGTCATTTCACACCACCTGTCCATCCTACAGTCCTCCAGAAAGTGTCCCTGTATAAACCACAGTTATGCCTGAGGCTGTCCTACTCTTAGACTTTTTAGTGGTCCTTACTCTGGCTGTGCCTCCGTAGTGCCCCTCCACGCAGGGTGAGGAGCGGGTATGGAGCCCGTGGGGGCCAATGTGAGATGCCCACCCGAAGCTTAAACACATTGGAGGTAACCGAGTTACCAGATTGCTGGTCCAAACTGCAGAGCCTGCTTTTAGGTTGAGGTTAGGGGTGGGGTGTGTGTAGGGAGGTGGGGTCTGGGCTTGCACTTGTGGGCTGGGGTCTCATAAAGCCAGGTGTCTGAATTTCCCTCATAGTGTGAGATGGAGCAAGGGCTGTGGAGAGATGAGGGGAGGACTGCAGCCCAGGGCCCACGAGGCCTCAGTTCTCACAATTATTAGACTGGGCTCACCGTTTGGAGACCCTTTTGCTTACTTTCTCACAAATGTGTCCTTTTTTTTAGCAGTATATTTCACTACTATTATTGACAAATGTTTCTTTAAAATAAATCATCTGTCTACCTACCCACCCACGTATTCATGGATATATGTGTAACATGCTCAAAAGTAAATCACTTGTGCTACCTCTATGTATTTTAGATAATTAGGATTCAGATGAAAATCGTAGATCATTGAGATCTGATAATTATATCGTGAAGACGCCTTAACTTAGTAAGGTAACATTGTGTGATAGCAAAACCATTGTGCTTAAAGTCAGAAGTTCTGGCCATTTTTCTGGCTTGGTCATTTCTTAATCTTGAGCAAATCGGTAACTAGAAAACAACAAATGACAATGGGCTGCCTCTTTCCATTATACTAAAAAATGATGGTGTGTGTGTTTACTTTGCACATATAGAAAGATATATTTCATCTCTCTTTTGTATGTTAAAATATTATATCATTATTATTGCAGTTGGTATTTTTAGTCAAAGTATGATAATATGTTAAATAAGACTATCAACTGATTCAACATTAAAAGGACTAATGACATATGAAACATTTCTCATCACAAAATTTTCATTATTTCTTCAAAGAGAGGTGCTAATATTAATAGTTGCGCACTATTCAACTTGCTCAAAGTCAGGCCTTTTACATATTCTTTTATATCTCTTGTGTTTTTCCTATTTATTTACATTAAATGTAAAATGTGCATTACATTTACATTACAAAATTATTATTACAGAATTTATTTACATTATTTACATTTAATTTAAATAATTCTAATTGTAACATCACAAAATGACTCTTCTTGTCAGATCGACTTTCAGGATTTAAAACTTCAAATGTCAAAACACAAAAAAGTGATTTTGTTCCTTTATTTGAGGCCTATGTATAAATTTTTGGAAGCGTCCTTGTAGTGCTATAGTTCTTCCACTAGATGGCAGCATGACACCGTTGGTGTCGTGGTGAAACGGCTATCAAGGTTGGAGGGGAAACTTGAAAAAAATACTGCCCATGTTCCTGGATTTACAGATGAAACTTTTTGAAATAATACTGAAACTTTTGAATTTCCAAAAGAGTCCTACCAAATTTCCTTCACGATTTTACTGTTTTCCTTTGGGTTTTGCAAGTTATATCTCATTTCTTCAGTTACTTTATAGTTTAATTGTCAATATAAAATGTATGAAACATATTCTTTAAATTTTAGCCATGTAAGGAAGAAATGCAAGGATTCTTTAGGTGATTCTAGATATATGTGAAACAAGTAACATATATTTAGGAAACTGTGGCTGTATGTGTGAAAAGTGACACATTTTCTATATTATTCTTCCAAAATAATTTAAGCAACTGTATGTGTTTAAGGCTACATCCATGGTTCAGTTATTCTTTTCTTTTAGAGTAATAATTAATTGTAACATGTATTTTTGATGTTTATTTGAACTAAGGAACTAATTTTTTAATTTTTAATTTTTAAATATTATGAGTACATATAGTTGTATATATGTATGGGGTATATGAGATGTTTTGAAACAGGCATACAATGTGTATAATCAAACGAAGGGAATTGGGGTATTCGTCACCTCGAGCATTTATCATTTAATTGTGTTGGAAACATTACAATTTCGCTCCTTTAGTTATTTTAAAATACATAATAACGTTGTTGGCTATAGTCACCCTGTTGTACTATCAAATATTGGATCTTGTTCATTTTATCTAACTATATTTTTGTACCCATAAACCATCCACACTTTATCTCATTGTTCCCTGTTACCCTTTCCAGCTCCTGGTAACCATTGTTCTACTTTCTGTCTCCATGAGATCACTTGTAGTAATTTTTTAGCTTCCATATGTGAGTGAGAACATGCAAAATTTGTCTTTCTTCACTTAACATAATGTTTTTCAGTTTTATCCATGTTGTTGCAAATGACAGGATTTTATTTTTTTTTATGGGTGCATAATAATCCATTGTGTAGAGATACCATATTTTCTTTATCCATTCAGCCATTGGTGCACAAGTAGGTTAACTCCAAATCTAGGCTATTGTGAATAATTTTATAATAAACATGGGAGTGTTAGCTATCTCTTCAGGATATTGATTTCTTTTCTTTTGGATATATAACTGGCAGTGAGATTGTTGAGTTGTGTGGTAGTTCTATTTTTAGTTTTTTGAGGAACCTCCAAACTCTTCACTGTAATGATTGTACCAATTTACATTCCCAGTAATAGTGCACAAGAGTTCCCCTTTCTCCATATCCTTGACATCATTTGTTATTGCCTGTCTTTTAGACAAAATCCATTTTAACCGGGTTGAGAAGATACCATATCTCACTGTAGTTTTGATTTGCATGTCTCTGATAATTACCGATGTTGAGTGTTTTTACATATACCTGGTGGCCACTTTTATGTCTTCTTTTGAGAAATGTCTCTTCAGATCTTTCACCCATGTTTTAATCCAGAATTATTTGATTTTTTTCTGTTGATTAATTGGAGCTTCTTATATATTCTAGTTATTAATCTCTTGTCAGGTGGCTAGTTTGCAAATATTTTCTACCATTATGTGAGTTGTCTCTTCACGTTGTTGGTTGTTTCCTTTGCTCAGCAGAAGCTTTTTAGCTTGATGTGATCCCACCTATTTTTGCTTTGGTTGCCTGTGCCTTTGAGGTATTACTCAAGAAATCTTTGCCCATACCAATGGCGTGGAGTGTTTCCTCAATGTTTTCTTCTGGTAGCTTCATGATTGAATGCATTTTGATTTGATTTTTGTATATGGTGAGAGATAGGGGTCTAGTTTCATTCTTTTGCATATGGATATCCTCACCCTCTTCCCTTGCTCCCACTTCTGTCTCCATAATCCCTTATACCCCTCTGTGTGACCATGTATACTCAGCGTATGGCTCCCACTTAAAAGTGAGTATGTAGGATATTTCCATTCCTGAGTTGCTTCCCTTAAAATAATGGGTTCCAGTTCTATTAAGTTGCTACAAAAGACATTACTTCATTCTTCTTTATGGCTTAGATGTACTCCATGATATTTATGTATGTATACACACACACACACACACACACACACCACTTTTTCTTTATCTACTCATCAGTTTATGGGCATTTAGGTTGATTCCAAATATTTGCATTTGTGGATTCTGTGTCTTTTGATATAATGACTTCTTTTCCTTTGGGTAGATACACAGTAGTGGGATTGCTAAATTGAATGGTAGATCTAATTTTCATTCCTTGAGGAATCTCAGTACTGTTTTCCATAGTTTACATTCCCACCACAGTGACTAAGCATTCCCTTTTCACCACATCTGTACCAACATCTCTTGTTTTTTGACTTTTTCATCATGGCCATTCTGACAGGTGTAAGGGAGTATCTCATTTTGGTTTTAATTTGCATTTCCCTTATGATTAATGTTGAGTATTTTTTCATATGGTTGTTGGTCATTTGTGTATCTTTTTTTGAAAATGTCTATTCCTATTGTCCATTTTTAAGGAGGTTATTTATTTTTTTCTTACTGATTTGTTTGAATTCCTTGTAGATTCTGGCAGGTGTAGACCCAGATGTATTTGGTGATCACTAATAGCTACCATGGTCAATTTTAACCATGGTCATTGTAGTTGGAAAAGATAAAAATATCTTTCAAGTTTTGTTCTTTGGAATGTGCTCTCTTCCTTACTTAAAGGCCTTAAGATGTGTATCTTAAATGAACTAAGTTTATTTTTTTGCTTGACTCAAGGAATCTCTACTATATTTACAAGAATTTATTTTTATTCCATTAAGCAGTTGGTTTTAAAAGTTTTGTTATCTTTAGATTACTTAGCAAATGCATGCACAAAATTGCCCGGAACTATTTGTGCTAAGTGATTCTGACAGTTTATGTCATTTATGGCCAGTTTTACTGTGACACAGCTTTATATCTCTTATTTGCAGCTTGGCACCGTGCAGCCTTTGTGTACAAACTATGAGTGGCACAGTAAAAACATAAGCTGTAGGACTTCTTTGGTAGAAGAACAGACCCAATTTATATCTGATTATAAAAGTAGCATCTCATGTTATATTTTAACTTTTGGTATGTTTCACTCCAGAATTTGGATAGTCTGGAGTATAAACTAGTTAAGATGTATAAATTAATTAAGCCTTATATGAGATAACCAAGTACTTTGCTGTGCAATTCAGTTTTCTTTTGGGACGACTGTTTTCTCATTCATTGGCTTATCCTTTATTCATTATAATTCTTCATCCATTTATCCATTCATTAATTCATGCACACTGTGTGTCAATAAATATTTATTCAGAACCGATTCTGAAGAAGCAAAGATGGAAGAGATAGCTCTGGAGGATTTTTGAGTCCCAGAAGGACAGACATTAAGGTTGAACATGATTTTGTTAATACAACAGATTTCACCATTTTGATAATCTTTAAATTTAGAATGGGTGGTGCATACTTGGTTGTGATTTTGATCATTGATATCCAAAGTTAAGAGGATTTAAAATGGGAACATGGACTCCTGTTTTCCCAATTTATCTGTACCTTGTATCACATATTCAATTGACATTATTAAATATATACATAACCTTCTTGTGTCTTTTGTGTATTTCTCCCACTGAGGCCCAACTGATAGTGCTGAGCAGGTGTGTTAAGAGGCAGTTGGGACAGTAACGAAGAAGGTACAAAATGAATCTCAGGATTAATGTTCAAAAAATCGGTAGCAGAACATCCCATCTTTACAAGCCACCAGGCCAAAGAGTTCTCTAGCCTTATGTGGTATATGCACCTTCATACTTCCATTTTATGGCATGAAAGTTGTTAAAGTTTGAAATTAAGAGAAAAAGATGATGATTAGAAAATATGATTCACACAGTTTCTCATCTTGATTCTGAAATCCTTAATGAGACTTTCCAATATGTTAATGGCCTTTTGGAGGTTAAATAATGATTGCAACTTTTGGTGTAACTCATTCTTGATAAAATTAAAGCAAATACCATTGCTTGGTACAGGGAAATTTAGTGAGAAAAGGAAGCCAGTAATGTTTTTAAGGAAATGGAGTCACGCCAATCATTCTCCTCAATTCTTATATATTTTAAGAAGAAAAATCACAGAAATTATATTTGTTGATAATTGGCATAATTTTAGATTGATAGCTCTAATCCATAATGCCTTCATTGGCTTTTCTAGTTATAGTACACTTAATACTATACTATACATTTCCTCTGAATGCTTTTCTATATTGTATTACATATATAGCACCCACCTCATAGTAATTTGACTGTGTTTCATTTTACCTGCTAGACTTAAGTCTTGTAAGTGGAAGAAATTGTGTATATACTGGCATTTCTTGTAGTAATTCATATGGCGCCTCGTGTAGAAATAGACATCTAATAATTATGAATGAAATAAAGATAAAATTCCTGGTTAGGAAGTAATATATGTTTATATAGCAGTGAATTAAGGCTTCTAATACAATCATTGTGTGTGGTGTGTTTATGTACATTTTTGACATTTTAATTTATTATACAAATGTACAGATTTTTTATAATGCATTATTTGATAAAACTCTGGTTTGATGCTAACTCCTCGAGCAGGAAGGCCATACCAATTATGGCATCATTCCAGTAGAAGCATAATTCATTTTAGGATTATCAACTTTTTGGAATGATTTTCAAGGATCATACCAGCACAGTAGTTAAGGACTGCGCATACGATAAGTATAAGAAATGGTCAATTATTTGTGATATTTATTGGAGAACTCATTAAAAAAATATAAATTCTTGGTCAAATATGTGTAAGGTGAGATTTTAAAACTCCCCTGCATATTTTGTCTAGTCCAATTTACTTCATTTCTTGTAAGCTTGTGGATTCAAAGTTGCCTTTAAAATCAGGGTTGGATAAAATATTCCATTCATTTATTTCTAATTTTTAGAATATGTCATTTTCATTTAGAAGCTGTCATAATTTTTATGTTCATTTTTCAAAATTCTAAATAAAACTATACATATATGTAGTTAAGTATATGTCTTAAAGTCATCTTAAATGACTTTAAGATCAGTTTGAGTATGTAGAATTGGAGTATCATCCTTATGACTGTTTCTCTTCATACAGTTCACATGAGAATGTGCTTAGCACCTACTTTTTTCTTTCTGTGGTTACATTATTAAACTGAATATAAATAATCATGTGGTAACAATAGCAATATTTAATAATATTTGTTAAAAACTTCATTAAAAACTGTACTTATTGTTATTTATCAAGAAAATAATTTAAAATGACAGCAGTAAAGGAGAATTAAAGATTTTTTCCTAACCATACTAATCTAGGATACCCTTTAGCTGGATATATCCCTTTAAAATTAAGAAATTAGAAAATGAGGTTGTTTACCATTTATCCTTGGGGTTCTATTATCTTCAGTTTATCTCTGACTTTTCTGTGAGGTGACAATTGCTTTATGCCTTTTTTCTAGGTAACCTCGTGGGCCGGTACAGCTTTCATAGCATAAGAGAGAATATTTATTGATTTGGGATCCCTGACAGTTCTCTGACTGTCCAAATAAGTATACAATCTATAATCTACAATTGTTTTACCTTGAGTAAAATAACTACCTTTTTTAAGTCAGGGGATAATCATTGGAATCTGAAGTTTTTATGTTTTTCTAGCTAGATAATGGAAAAAAATTATTTTTATGGAGTTATTCTGTTATTTTGAAATTTAAATACAACTCATTAAGTTAATATTAACAAATTAAATAAAACAAATTCTGACTTCCAAGGTCAAGAAATAGATTACTACTGAAGAATTATGTTGAATATTGGGCATTATAATTTGTAGAAAAATATGAATATATAAATACATTCTTACGATTTTTAAATATAAAATCAAGACAAACATTTATAAGTAACTCAAAAACCGTCATATTTGCAATGTCAGGGTAAAAAGGTATGATTTACAAATGTATCATGCATATGCAATCTCACAGTCTTCCTATGTGATGACATTTTTGTTTCAACTGCTCATTCCTAACTTTCAGTATCTGTCATTTTATCATTTCTATAATCTAATTCAGTGATCATTTTACTCTAATGTGAAAAGTTTTCTCTGAAATGCCTCTTTTGTTTATATCTTCTATTATTCTTAACTTGATACATCCAACTTGAAATAACCTATGTACCTATTCTTTTAGTTCCCTCTGTTAAGTTCTTTACTGTATATATATGTAACTACCTACAAAATTATGATTTTCATACTCAACTAGTTGTCTTCAACATCACTCAATGATTAGTTTATGTGTCAAGGAGAAACACAAAGGATTTTATTGTCAAGAGAGATTGACGTAAGTCAGAACTCTTACTAGGTACAGAGAGACACAGGTGGAGCAGGAAATGATCTAAAATACCTCCCCAGCTCCCCAGGCCCTTTCTTTCTGTATCTGATGGACCCCGGCCCAGATTGTTGGAAGAGGCTTGGCTTGTTGGATGTATACATTCCCTCATTTACACAGAAGGAGCCATCTCAATATGAAACATCTCCATTTTATACTCAGTTATATATAACACAGATGGACATTTTCCAGGGAGCCATATCCCATACATTTCTAGATTCCAGCTTTATTTTTCATAAACAATCCTACATAATTAGACATATTCTGCTAAAAGCAGTGCATAAATAAACTCTCCCTCTAGTAAAAACCAAGTAGTTTGCCAGTTTGTTTGCTAGCAAGTCTGTATGTTTACAAGGAGATTAAACCAGCTACAGGTCATCTGCTTTCTTACTTTCCAGGAGACGTGCAGCATTTCCCCCATATCACTGGGAAAATGGGTCACATACCAGCTGCTTAGCTTTGAACAGCGAGTGTGAACTTTAAACACTCTCCGCAAACTATTCTGTTCTTGCACCCTCCTCCCCCCACATTCATATTTTTACACATCCATCCTTCATTTCCTCTGATCTTAGAGAAATGTTTGTTCCTTCATTCTAAAAAGAGAGATATTTCTCCAAGTCATTCTGATTTCAGCTCCTCACCTACTTTAGAACAGTGCTTTATCAGTGTATGTCTTTTATCTTTCTTTAGTTTCTTCTCCATCTCTTCATTGCTATCAGTGGGCAATACTGCCAAGTTTTCAATCTTTAAGGAAAACAAACAAAAAATAACTTTTTCTGTATCCTTCCTGCTCCTGAAGTTCTCCATCTTTTTCCCCACAAGGCAAACAGTCCTGACTCTTGCCATATTCCTGCTGTAATACACAGTTTCTCAACATCCACATTATTGACATTTTTGTCCTACATAATTCCTTGCTAGGGGGAGTGTCTTGTACATTGTAGGATGTTTAATAGCATCCGTGATCCCCATCCACTAAATGCCAGTGGGACCCACATGCTGTGATACCTAAAAATATCTCTAGACAGTGGCAAATATTCCCTGGCAGACAAAAATTGCCCCCAGTTGAAAACTAAAGCCATCAGTGACTTTGCCAATTTTCATTTTTTTCAATCTTCATTTATTCTTGACTTCTCTTTAACATCTAACTCCGTTGAGGACTTTGTTTGTATACTTTTCTCTTCTTTTTGCAATGGTATTTCTCCTCTGGTTATTTTTCTCTTTGTCTCCTGCCAGACTCCTTGGCAGGCTGCTGCTTTGCACACATATTTTAAACACAGCTATTCTTTAACATTGGGTCCTAGACCCTCTTGCATTTTCATTTACAAGTCCTGCCTGAAAACAAGATGCAGGGGAAGTTATAGTGTATTCCAAACAAAAAGGCTGGGAATTTTTATTACGGCAGAAATCTGACAAAATCAAATAGGTATGGAAAATTACTATAGATTAGATTTATGGAAATAGAATGAGGTCTTATGAAAAATTTATTTGCATGAGGAGAATAGCTAAAACTCTGAGGGTGATTATCTTTGGAGTGGGTGTAGAGAAATATTCAGTGATTTTGTCCTAAGTAATTTTTATTACTTAATGGCTTCTCTCTCTCTGTTTTTTCCCTGTCTGTATTACTATTCTCATTTTTGTTTTTATATATGTATATTTCAGCCTCCTTTTAAAATACTCCTTTTAAAATACAGCATGCCCCTCTCTGTGTCCGAGGTTACATTAATGGAGAAGCAGCAATCATATCATTTAAAATAGGACGTCCCCTATTAGAATCAGTGTAATAAATTGCAATACTAATTTCTACCCTCATTGCTGTCACTCAGCATTGTTATTGTTTTTTCAACTTGACGGCAGCTTAAGTGGAGCAAAGGACAGACAGTGGCAACAGTTGCGGGCATTTTGCAAGCAGCATGTGTTTGATGTTGCAGGGAACTTGGCAACTACCAGAGGAGCACACATTGCCCACTTGTGCCCTCCACTGTGGCCTCTGCACCTGCTGTTTCTGCTTTGCCTCCTTCAGAGCCTCCCAGGGCTCAGGCCTCAGGCTGGCTCTGGTCCAAGAGGAACTTGTGGTGTGCAGAGATTGTGTGTCGGGGAGAAGGAGGACGTTTTATGCGTGACTTTCGGAAGTGAAAAAAATCTATAAAATACTTTTAGTTCCTAAAAATTAAAAAAAAAATAATACAGTAATAAAAATTTCATAAATTAGTTATATTAATTCTCTGTAAGGGTAATGTGCTATTTACTTGATTTGTCATTTGGTTATTTTTTAGAAACTCATAAACATTTTTCAAAATCAATATATATTGCTTAGGGAAAAAATAATTGGGTAGAACAACTAAGATATGAATACTCTACTGTATTTATATTACACTTAGAAAGCTTACTCAACCCAGTTATTCCCTGATTTTGGGAGAAAAGCATCTGCCCTTAAGACAGGTATCTTGGCTGTTTAAAGAGAAATTTAATTTGCATGTTTGGTTTCTTACATTAAAAAGCAAGTTTAACCATTGTAGACATTTATATGGACACTTACATAACTCATTATGTAATACCTTACCAATAAACAATAAATTACTAATGTAAAAGTATCTTTTGTTAATTTTTAAGATAATGCTATGCAAAATAGTAATTGGCAATAACTTAAAAGACAAAAAACATAATGTTGAAGAAAATCAATTATAGATTATTTATTTTCCTTTAAAAATAAATTTTGAATTTAGTGTATTTAGTAGTACTAGTTAGTCCTATGGTAATTTAAGATCTCTAAACTTTTGTGAGAGAAACTTTTATAACACACTCAAGTTTTTACACTTGTCTTTCTTACTTTTCTTCATTCTGTTCGAAGAATGCCTCTGCCATTAGGATATTCAGCTTCAATATTTAAGCTACGTGAGATTTGAGCTAGAGGGTAACCAGCTGTCAGATAATTCATATCATGTATTAGGCACTGGTTGGGATGAGACAGTATATCTCAGCGGGCTGTTGCTTTCAGCAGATTTATGTTCCAAAGTGTGGATACATTAATACAAATAATGATTTTCAGTGAAAAGGAGATCAGCCACCTAGCTATGGTTCATGAATCACAGTGATTTTCTCTCTTTCTCTCTCTTTTATTTCTTAATAATAATAAGTGTATAGAAAGTATCACTGAGCCAAGTGGGTATCAGAGTACGCTGATACTAAAGCTTTCACTTGACCCAGCAGTCCACTGGAAGTAGCGGTAGCTGAGAAAAAAAGAACTGAGGCGTAGATGCTGGGCTCACATTTAAAAAAAGAGAAAGGAACTATTAATGCGTGCTCTTCTCTAATAGCATTTATCTCTCTAGGAAGTCCTGCATGACAAAAGGGAGTTGGGATGCCATTAAGTTTTATGAAGTGATACTATGATTTCTTCAAGGGAACTTACTGTTACACAGCTGGAAGCCTGTAAGGTCTGTTGACTAAAGAAGTTCAAAGGTAGCCACTGTTGTTCAGTATATAGTTTTGCCTTGTATTTTTTGATTCAGTGCAGTGGGGTTGAACACAAAAGATGCTAGACTCTTCAGCTTTTCATGATTCTCTCCTTGTCATAAGTAGACTGTTAGGTAACTTTCCGGGAATCGGAACAATTGATCCATACAAATGATTTCTACAGAAATTGTTTTTTTGTTTTTGTAAAACAACAACTTAGAATAAAGTGATTTCCCAATGTCAGCACTATAGCTTTGTTAAAACTTCTTATAGTCTTAAAATGAGAATATTTTTACCATAAAATAACAGATTATTCTGGTTCCATAAGCAAGGCTATTTTACTAGAGCAATAGATAAAAGCTTCACTAAAATATACTTCTTTTTTTTTTTTTTTTTTTTTAAACCAAAACAGGATTGCATAATAAAATAGCAGTAGAATTGCTCAGGATAAAGTAGTGGCCCAGACTGAAGAAAAATTAAAAAGATAATTTTATTACATGGACTAATGACTAAGTAAAGTGAATTCTCAGTTCAACTTAGTGCTAGCTATGTGCCCAGCCCATGCGTTAGGCTCTGTTTGACAGGATGGGGTTGATATGGTCAGCAGGAAAAGATGGTCTCTTTACTCATGGCAGCTGAGTTAGATGGTGTTAAGAGAAAAATAAAAGAAAGTCTTGATTTTCAAAACTTAGATTTTCTGCTAGGGTCATAGCATACTTACATTCAGAAAAGAGAGGTTCCTTACCCACAAGAACACCTAACTAGGTAAGAAATTACTGGTTCTGGATTCTGACTATTACAGATCTAAGTAATCAAATAGTGAACAGCCCACTACCAACTTTGAAAAATAGAAGTGAGGGGATATAATTAGCTTTTTATTGCTGGTGAGGTAGAGCAAAGGTTTAAGTAAAATGAGTTCAATCCATTTCTTCAGTGACCCTTGTGGACTATCTACCTTCAGCTAGAAATTGGGCTAGGCATTATGTGTTTAAAGAAATGTGAAAATGTAAAACAGCTTTTTTTTTTTTTAAGGTTACATCGTATCTTTGTTCACCTAATCTCTCTCCATAAATTGCCAAACCCACAAAACCAAACTTATAGAAATTAGCACTCAGATAAGTAAAATGGGCTGTCTTTCTCTCTGTTTTTATTTCCTCCCTTCTATCTCTTTTTTTCGCCTCTTCTTAGTTTCAACTCACTTCTCAAAAATAAATATATTTGAAGTTTTTTTCCTTTTTTGAAGTGGGCACTTATTGCTGTAAACTTTCCTCTTAGTACTGCTTTTTCTGTATCCCATAGGTTTTGATAGGTTGTGTGTTTATTTTCATTCATTTCAAGAAATCTTTTAATTTCCTTTTTAATCTCTTTATTGGCCTACTTACTGGTCATTCAGGATCATATTGTTAAATTTCCATGAGTTTGTATAGTTTCCAATGTTCCTCTTATTATTGATTTCTAGTTTTATTCCATTGTATTTGGAAAAAATACTTTATATGATTTCAATTTTTTTGGAATTTTTAAGACTTGTTTTGTGGCCTAACATATGGTCTCTCCTTGAGAATGATCCATGAGCTGAGGAGAAAAACGTGTATTCTGCAGCTGTTGGATGAAATGTATTAGGTCCATTTGGTCTGTAGCGCAGATTAAGTCCTGATTTGATTGTTACACGTTGTATGCCTATGTCAAAACATCACAGGTACCCTGTAAATGTATACAACTACTTTGTACCCATAATAATTAATAATAAAAATTTTTTTAAAATAAAAAGACCACGACTCAGAATAGCAAAACAGTTGTATATTAATACTATTAGATTCAAGAGAGCAGGTGTTGCTTCTTCTACTGTTCCTTCACATGAATCTTTTACTTAAAAATAAAAATTAACCGTATTTACTTTTTTGCTTTATAGAACCAGCATCACTTTAGTTACAACATATCACTTAAAATTTACTAAATACCTTCTATTTTTATTTTATAATAATTTCCTGTTTAATGAAAGTGAGAATTGTACAAAAAACTCTTATATGTCCTTTACATAGATCACAAATTGCTAATCTTTACCACATTTTCTTTCTCTCTCTCTTCTCTCTTGGATGTGTTCCAAGACCTAGAGTGAATGTCCGAAACCTTACATGATACCAAACTCTATACATATTATGTTTTTCTGAGACATACACACTGGTGATAAAGTTTTATATAAATTAGGTACAGTAAGAGATTAACAGCAATGACTAACAATGAAATAGAACAATTATAACAATAAACTATAACAAAAGTTACGTGAGTGTGGTATCTCTCCCTCTCAAAATATCTCATTGTCCTGTACTCACCTATTTTGGAACGTGGTTGACTGCGGGTAACTGAAACTGGAAAGTGAAACCCCAAATAAAGGGAGGACCACTGTAGTTAGAAGGACAGACATGTACGAGTGGTAAATTCTTGAGTGTTCACAAAAGCTTTCATAGAGGAGGTAGTATCTTCATAAGAGAACTGCTGTAAAGTATAATTTTTAAAAGTTGAAACTGGGACTTTTAGACACATGTCAAAGACTTATTTAACTAATTAATTCATAAAGAATGAATAAAAATGAAAGCTGGGTCAGAGTGTTTGAGAAACTGAATATTTATAAGAAGCTTAAGAAAGAAGTATTAAGATAATATTCTTAGTTTGGTTATAGAACTGGGATGTCTTACAAGGCAATAAACCATAATCTTTGGGATTTTCTTTTTTCTACTAAACGATGTGTATCTCTGTTTGTGACAAATCTACAACCTACCCAGAATAACTTCACAGAGTCTGAGCCCTTAACTAATAGCAAATAACACAATCAAAAGTGGGACACTCTCATCGAATATTAAATAATCTGTTAGTATGATAATGAAAAGACAGGTATTCATCCTCTCGGAATTATTCCTACTATTTGGATAATTTTTCTTAACATTGTTCTCTTTGATCTCAAGTATTTTCCAAATACTATAACATTATTGTATATTATTATATGATAAATACATTACTATATTCTATTTGGTGTATATAATGATTATATGAGGTTATAATTGATCTCAGAAAAAGGCTGATTCTGTTTTGTATTATGGCCTAATTATTTACATTTTGGCAGCAAGAGATGTTAATTAATTGCATGTGCCTCCTTGAGCATATAGTATTGAGTAACTATTGTCTGGAAATGTCATTAAGAAATACAGGAATAGGTTTTTTAAAAGCACTATTACTTGCTTTTCATTCCTGAGGCTAAGAAACTAAGCTTGTCTCTTCATGAGATTTCATTCAGCTATAAATTTGGTGAATTCCATTTTTCTGAAGTCTCTACAATTTGCTAAGGTCCCTGCCCTTCCAGGAAGTAGCTATATTTAAGAGTACAGTTCTTCCCATGAGACTTTGAGAATGTATTTTTTGAGGACCCAGTTTCTGGCTTATGCCTATTCAGCTCTCGAAGAGCTGCTATGCTTTTCAATGGGGAAAAAATTTTAACTGATTTGAGCTCCCAAATTGTCAAAAGACTAACAGGCAGAAAACAAAAACAACATAATAAATCAGATTCTCTGTTGTTTTTTTACTTGCTCGAAAATAGATCTCCATCATCAACCCAATAGAGATAATCAAATAACCAGACCATTGAATTAGATACTTCACAAATAGGGAATAATTAATTGGTCATGTAAAACTGGATTCACGTATACACAGGTGCTTTCTTCAGCATGTGGTTGAGACTGGCCTAGGTTCAAGCTTAGTAGTGGTCCCTTGCCTGGCTGTGGAAAGCAACACAGCCGAAGCCATGACTTTTACATACTATTCTCTCAACTCTACAGTTGTAACTGGCTTAGTGGTTCAAGACAAGACACAGACTCAACAGCCTTGAGGTAGGTTTGTTGGATAGACAAGAAACAGACAGAATAATAGAATTGATCAGAAGCTAAAACAAACAAACAAAAACCCCCAAACAAATGAAGAAATAAAACCATGCAAAATCAGAAGAAAGTAAAAACAAACAGAAAGTCAGCAGAGATAAAATGCTATTACCGTTTGAAAGTGACTTTGGGATCCAAGAAGGGACATGCCTGGTCTTTCCCAGACAGTGAAGTGACTTTTCCAGCAATGCAGTTTAATTGGTTCTAGCATGTGAGATTATTTCAGTATCTCACTGGGTTCACCAAAACTGTCCAAGTATAATTTTCCAAAAGTTTAAAACATGATTTTGTACAATTATAGATTAGATAAGAATCAGAGATTTACTCAACTCCTTACTAGGAGAACTTACATAATGGTAATATGGTTCAAAGAGCATTGAGGAACTGGGTGTCTCTAGCAATTTAATAGAATAATATTGCAAAATTGGATACAAAACTGGCTAATGTCCTACAGAGCAATAATCCATTCCCAGACAAAAGCATTTGTATCGCCATTGGATGCAAATATATAAATTACCATGTAACTTCACTGAGTCAGAGCCCTTACAGTAAATAGCAAAATCAAACAATGATATAATCTCCTACAGAATTCAGTAATCCTTGGGAGAGGCTTTTAAACAATGCTTCGGTATGTAGTCCTAGAGCAATTTATGAGTAATTGCGTTAATGGATGAAACATTTCAGTAAGGCAGGAGTGTTGGACAAGAGATGAGGTGCTATGATAGAAAGGGTTAAGGAAAAGGGAAGAACCAGGTCAGAGAGAATCATGTATTATGTAATGAGAATTTTGGTAGGAAGTCAGGAGCCATTGATAGTTTTAAGCAGCACAGTGGCATAAAAAGATATGCCTTTTGGAACTATTCACTTAGTTTTAAATGGATTAACTGAATTCATTAGGTGGCTGTAAGTTACAGTAATGAATGTCTTACATGAAAAAAATGACAGTGTTCTTTAATTATTGTGTGTACGAAAAATAGTGTATTGCTTTTTTGTTGACATTTGAGATAAACTTTTATATTTCAATTTGGTTGAGACATTTTTCTGCTAAATTAAAACTCTTCTCTCAGCACTCAAAGTTTCATTTTATTTATTCCATTATGCATTGTTTTACTTTCTCTTGTTCTTGAAAATTGTGACATTATGTATTTAAAAGCTTTCCTATTAATAAATAGTTACTGAATAATGATGGATTTATCAATTAAACCCCTTATGGAGAATAACAACAATGGTATTCCTAAGAAAAAGAAATCATTTATAAAGTGCCATAATTTATTAGTAACTGGAGCCAACACAGCCTAATTTATGAACAGCACATTCTCTGGCCAAGCCACTTTTTCCCTTACTAACCAAACTGTCAACCTGTAAAATGTCCACATAATATTGCAGACCCGGTGTTATGAAAGGTGATACAAGATAATAGGAGAAATTTATAAAACAGAAAATCTTATTTGTAGGCAGTGATGGTTGTGAGTATAGTGATTGATACTCTGATTGCATTGTAAGTAGCAGTGGGTTTTTTTTTTCTGTTCTTTGTGTTTTGACTGTGTGTTCATTCTGGAATCAACTACCTTCCTCAAACTATATATTTTTTTTGTCTAAAAGTGGTAGACATGACTGAACAAACAGCCAGAGATACAATCTGTGTGACCTGATTGTAAGATTCTCTTCTAATCAAAATATGTCATGACTCAGAAAGAAAAATTAAGTATCACATAGGCTTCTTCACTGATAGAAAAGAAAGTGCCACACTTTTTTTCTAGACCATTTCCCAAATCACTTCAGGGAGTGAATTTAAAGATGCCAGACTAATAAATTAATGATGGGTGGATTAGAAATGAGAAATACAAACATGTCTGAAAAGAGGTAATGATCATATCTAAGCCTGCATGTTGTGTCAAGTATTGATTATGAGGAGACTTTACGTTTTGCCTGATACCTAATATCATACGCTTTCTGTGACTATTTCACTTTTGATTTTCACGACTCAATATTTTATAACCTTTTATTCTTCTCCTTTTTGAACCCTTTTCGAAGAAAATTTTTTTTGTTTGTTTTTGTCTTTTTTTTTTTTTTTTTCCAGATAATTTCTTTCTATTTTAAGTAGAGACGAGGTCTCGCTCTTGCTCAGGCTGGTCTCGAACTCCTGACCTCGAGCAATCCACCCGCCTCGGCCTCCCAGAGTGCTAGGATTACAGGCGTGAGCCACCGCGCCCGGCCGAAGAAAATATTTATTCCATAAATGTCTTCGTAGTCAGGGATAGAAAAGCTGGAAAGTTAATATTTAGTGGGAGTTTGTTACATATCAGGGATTACATAATGGGGGAAATATTATTTCATGTATATAACTCTTCTTAAGAAGAAATATTCTCACTAAAAAACTCTGTTCACTTTTATTAAGTGGATGTAGTCCTTAAAATTTTCTTTCTCCTATTGAACTAAATCCTACCTCCCTGTAACTTGTGCATTGTTCTCTGATGCTATGCATAATTCTAGTCCTTTAGATATATAAAACTTGTAAAAAATATTTATGGCTTTTTAAAAATGAGGATGCTAAAAACTTGCATATTCTTTTAATATTCAGAACCCTTACTGTTTCTATTTCACAGACAGTCTATTTTTGGGAAATAATCTTTAAAAACATGTAACATTCATTGAAAAATCATGTGTTTGTACCCTGAGTAGAGAGTGATAATTAATTCTCTTTTCTAGACATTGGACCCTAGATTTTCTTTAAATCGAAAAATTACTTATTTTATTTCCTTCAAAGAGATGTTGAGCTTGGCTACAAAATTTTTCACAGAATGATTATTTTGGCTGTTGCCTAGATTAATTTGACTGACAATTATATGTTTTGAGTTAAAGGACCAAAGAAGCAGTAGTAGATTTATTTATTTCAGTGGTTTGTATTTTGTTAAAGATATCTCCTTAGGATAACTGATACGTGCAACAATATTTTAGATTACAAACTTAGGATTCTGCATGTGTCATATAAGAAAGTCTAAAATAAGTAACAACACTTGTGACCAACTTGAATTAATAATTCTGTGTTTTCAATAACAGAATGTTATTTAATCTCAACCAGTTTTCATCTCTGTTCTTAATTTGAAGTGATTGGTTTTAAGTAAGAATGGGAACAGCCTGTTAAAGACTTCGAGAACATTTAGTAAATTTCTGATTGCCCTTATCATTATGCAAGGAGGGTTACATTATCCTGATCCCTGTCCTTGAGGACATGTATCTTAGATTTATGTCTGAGTAGCTATATTTATTAGGGGAGTTTACTTTTGCTTGTATTGATAGGAAGGTAGTAATTTCTGGTGACGCTGATGTGTGTGTTCTCTGTTAAAGTAAATCTATTATGGAAAAAGACACATTTATAAAACAAGTGAATTTGGTGGGTTTTTTTTTTTTCATAAAATTTATTATAAATACCCTCAATAGCAAATCCCTCTTTTGCATTCATTAGCAATAATAACTGATATTTATTAAGGGACATCTACCTGAAGGCCTGAGTGTCAAAAGTGAATCCAACATAAATGGTTTATTGCTATAATATTACAAAATGCAAGACATGTACTACCTGGCCCAGAAAATAATAGAAAGTGGAAAGAAAATAGAACTTGGAATCAGAAAACCTGGATTTAACAAGATCATCACGTTCTTAGATTTTTCAGGTGTCTTTAATGTGTATTTTACATAGTAGTTGTGGAGATTAAATGGAGCTTCAATTAAAATTGAGAAATTTTTCATGAAAACTGATAGCCAAGTTCTCTCTGTGTGTGTGTGTGCGTGCGTGTGTGTGTGTGTGTGTGTGTGTGAGAGATCTTCACAGGGAAGCCTGTTTTCAAGATCTCGGAGCACTACTTCTGTCATTATCGTTGGCAGAGAGGTTCAGCCATGGCAGCCAGCAGCCTTGAGTAGCGATGGGCTTCCCAGGAGCCAAGCCAGCAGCCAGGATTGTGAGCCATCTTTTTTTCCAGCATATAATAAAACCAGACCTCTGGTTCGTAAAAGTGTTACACTGAAAAATACAAAGTTCAAAGACTGAAGCCCAAGGAGCCTTGAGACTTCTGTTACCTTCGACTTAGAAAATGTGGTGAACCTGCAGTGACATTGAGATATCTTGTCCGGTCCTCACAAAGCAACCATCTCTGTGACTAACTTTGCTTGTAACAGAAGCAGTAGAACCTGCATATGTGTTCCCTGGCTCTTCCAGCGTACCCGTCCCCCTGCACCCCTGTGGATTATGCCTGTGAGGGGTGGGGGGAATAAAGGAAGTAAGGATTGCATGGACAGGTAAGCTGAACCGAGATGCAGTGGGAACAGCGCCTCAACTGATCCTACAGTGATCTCTCAAACGGGGGGTGGGGGGTGGGGTCTTCATATTTGTCCTCAATTGGGGTAAGAGGAAGCATTCTTTACACCTCCACATTGACCAATGAATGCAGGCTGCTCTGAGAGGCGGCTGTACCCTGGGCAAGGCAACAAGGGCTGACACCTGAGGCCAAGTCCTGGCGAGGGATGTAGTTGAGGGATGTCAGCTGTTAAAATGCAGCAACGGCGGGGGAAGGTGTGTTTCGGTTCGGACGTGGGGATCCGAAAGGTATCCTACTTCAGCCGTCTTCACAAAAAGCCCGTGAGTTAGACGTTATTATATTCTATATTTTACAAATGAGGAAACTGAGGTATGTAGTTATTAATACTGATAAATATTAGAAAGAAATCAGCTGGACAACTAAAAATATATACAAAAAATTAGCCAGGCATGGTGGCGCATGCCTGTAGTCCCAGCTACTCGGGAGGCTGAGGCAGGAGGATCGCTTGAGCCCAGGAGTTTGAGGTTGCTGTGAGCTAGGCTGATGCCATGGCACTCTAGCCCCAGCAACAGAGTGAGACTCTGTCAAAAAAAAAAAAAAAAACCAAAAACAAAAAAACCTGATAAATATGCTACTATAGTGGTTTTTCATATATTTCTTTTCAGGATCCCTTGATATTCTTAAAAATTACGGAGGACAAAAAAGAACTTTTGTTTTTGAGGGTTGTATCAATAACTATTTATCTTATTAGTAATTGAAAAAGACATTTGAAAACCAGTAAATCATCTTCAAATCACCATAATGAACCTATGATACGTTAAATACAATAACTTTATGAAAAATATCTATATGTTCCCCAAACAAAAGAATTGCTTTACATTTTTTTTGCAAATGTCCTTATTGTCTGGCTTAAGAGAGGACAGCTGGCATCTTTTACCTGTTTCTGCATTCAGTCCCTTGCGACACGTTGTTTTGTGAAGAGCAATGCACAGATATGTAGCTGGAAAAAGGTAGCTCCTTAAAGTTTAGTTGAATGTGGATCTGAAAGCATATCAGTGACCTTTTCATACTCTGAAATAGATGATGTTGCCGATATTCATATTGTACTCTTAGAAGCCCCTTTCCACTCATTGGTCTTAAAACGTGTCACATTCACTTCTGGTTTGGGGATTAGTTCCATCTTGTTATCCTCCCCTACCAGCGTCTCATGCTTCCCTCTTCACTTGCCCTTTTCTGCTTATTCTCGAACGTGTCATTCAAGTTCTCTTTCTCATGTGAGTATTTTTCCCTTCTTGAGTATTCCAGCTTTGACTGATACAAACCTCTGTTTTGGTCAAATGGTTTTCTGATTGCTTTTTTTTTTTTTCTCTCTTGTTGTCTACCTACCATTTTTTTTAACCCTTTGCTTGTGCTTTTCATCATCTTCAGTTGCATTAGTGACTAATTTTAAACAAAAACAAGAATTGAAAAATGGAAGTTCCTAGCAATGTTCGTTCGTTGACAGCTTACACGGGAAAAAGAAGCAAAACTGCAAAGTAAAGTATACCATCCTCTGTTATGAAGTAGAGATATTTCAACCTGATCACCCCGAGCTTGAGTCTCGTTGATTGCTATATCCCCAGCACAGTGCATAAGCATAGTGGAGTATTCAGTTAACTAATGTTTGTTGAGCTTAACTTAATTGACGACTTTCTGGCTCTGCATTTTCATTTATATGAGACCTGCAGAATCTGGCTGGTTTTCACCACGGCGGCCACGTGTGCAGCCCACCTCCGTGGCTGCGTTCCTGCCGTGGCCCCCCAGCAGCTTACTTGGTCTGTTCTCAGCAGAGCTGCTCGAGTGATCCTTTTACTAGCTGCATTAAATTATGTTATGTTTATTCTTAACACTTTCCAATGGCTTCCCACTCACCTAAAGAAAAGGCAAAGGTCTGACAATGGCCTTTCCCTAAAAGATTCAGTTCCTGGCTTTTACGTGCCAATTTTCTTCTCGATTTTACTTTTTGTTCTCTCATCTTCCCCCTCTGTCCTCCTTAATTTTTCTCCACCTTGTCAAGTGATTTCCCACCTCAGTGTCTTTGCACTTGGAATTCCTGCTGCTTGGAAGACCTTCCCTCCAGATTTCTGCATGGCGCCCTCCTGAATTTCCTTGGTGTTTCTGCTCAAGTGTCACCTTATCATTATGCCCTCCCCAACTAGTGTCTGTAAAACAGCAACCACTTTTTTATCCTCTGGTATCCCTTTTACCTGCTTCATTTCTCTCAATAACACTTAACACCCTTTTATATATTATATATTTGTTTACTTGTTTATTGTTGGGCTCACCCAGTACTGGAATAAAAGATCTTTTAAGGCATGGACTTTATATATATATGTGTGTGTGTGTGTATATATATTTATTTGTATTGAAACATCCCCAAGGCCTTGAACAGGGCTTTATGCAAAGAAGACATGGAATACATATTAAAATCATAGAAGAAAAAATTAATAATTGAGACAAAGAATTACCAATTTGTACTAACCTTCTGTTATTTTATACTTTCTCCTCAATGACAATTAAATAATCCATCTACTACTACATTTTTCCCCTAATACTTCAAATAGTTTTATGCCACTGGCATAGGACCTTGCTAAAAGAGGCTTTTCATAAAGCTCTAAGTTACATATTAATTTCTCTTTTGGCCTCACAGTGGGAGAATGAATTATTGTAAGTGGTAGAGAGACTTTTTTTTTTTAAATTCTTAAAATATACATCCTAATGCATGATTGTGAGGCCCCAAAAGTATTTGTGTCTTCTAAAACATTGATTTACATTTATCCTCAAACACTAAAAGCAAGGGGGAAGTTCACTCCTTTGTTCTTTCATAGGAAATTTTTGTGTAATGGGAGACTTTTGTTTCTAAAAAAAGTACCCAGAGAAAGCTGCACTACTACTCAAATTGTTTCTGTCAAACCGAATTTCATTTGTGAATTTGTGTCAGTTAAAACATTGAGAAATCAGACATTTTGGCATAGTTTTTGGATTCAAAGGAAATTATAATTATAGCAGTTATAAAGCAATGAAAAAGTTAAAAACTGTTGAATGAGCTATGGTGCTTATTGCATAATTTGTAATTTTAGACTCTCAGTAATTCAATTAATTTAATATGACAACTTTTCTGTGTTTTACAACTTGGCAATTTCTAGAACTTTAATAGGTTTTCCCTCTTGTATTTCTAATCATTCCCATATGATTCACAAGTCTTGGAAATATTAATATTCAGAGTACAGTTTTCATTAATTTAAAATTTCATTGTTAATTGTAGTTATTCACCTTTTTAGAGAGTTATAGATAATCCAGCCTAGTGGCATTTGTCAAAATGAGCGTTCATGTCATCTTGGATTTAGGTACTAAGCTGGAACGTTGAAAATTTGACCTAATGATTGGATATGTTTAGTAACAATAAAGTCTTACACAAATTTATAATGTATGTTCAATGCACCTTATAACATATGGGTTGAAAAGTGCTCAAGGCATGAATATCAATAATGGGTTTACATTATAAAGAGAGCTATGATAAAATGTGGGAGAAATTGAAATTGTTCCAAATAGAAGATAATTTTAAGAGCTGTTGCTGTCATTATAGGAATGATAATTTTATGCTCATTTTGAAAATCACTTCATTTAATAGATCAGCTGAAAGATCTATTTCCTCATATATAAGTTTTTAACAAAACATCTTTACTGCCACATCTTGAAGTGAAATCAGGGAAAGTGTTGTTTGAGGAAGTGCTTAGCTCTGTGATTTTATGAGAGTTTTATTATCTTCTTCCTGGATGAAAAATATCTCTTGTTTGTAATTATCTTTAACATTAATTTGAAAAGGTTTAGAAAATATATAAATCAGATTATGATATCTAACCATTAGTAACACAGCAAGTGAATTTCTGACTCTCTAAAGTTTATAAATCCACATGGAGCATTTTCCAGTATAATATTCTTTTGGTAAAACTATAAAGAGAACTAAAATTAATTTTTATATTATCCTCAAGGACTCCAAATATTACACTTCTTATTTTATTTCTTTTTACTAGTTCAGACAGGTCAAATAAAATAACCAATCTTGAATGATATTTATTTACCAATTTCATTTACATTTATACTACATTGTATTTTATGGTCAATGGATAAAAGGTTTAGCTTGTTAGCATGGCTATTAAGCTGTTTGGGCATTAAATCTAGTTTCCTTTTTTATTCTAGGCTCAATCTTATTTATTTATTTAACACCAAATAAAGTTAATAAATAGTTTTTCATATGGGAATCATTTATTTTGACCTGAATCTGCTTTAATCGTGGAGATTAAATGAGACTGTCAAGTAATGGACATGAAAGAACCTTGGGGTATCTTGTACCGTATTCTCTTACAGAATGTTTAAATTATATGCATAGAAAAAGCAATAAACCTCTATCAATTAATAGATATAAATGTTGGAACCCAGGGATTTAGTGGCTTAGATGGCATTAATCTATTCTTCTCATGACCGCCTTCCCTTGAGGTACTAAAAATCTGCATCAGCTTTACTGCTCAGAAAGAATTATAAGAGACCCACTAGCAAAGTAAGGTAGCCAATTATTTTCTTCTAAATGCAGACGTTATAAAAAATCCGAATTTAAGATAGGAGATTTGAAAGGGAGCAGTATACCAGGAGAACATGTTTATTTTGTAGTTTCTTTAGTGCAAGAAAGATAACACTGAGCTGAAAATGGGTGAGAGCAATGTAATTGATCTTGACATCTAATACTTTTGTGGAAACGGAGAGACTTGTTACCCCTGCATATACGAGGTCTTCACACTTGCATTATTCTGGCCAGGAATTTCACATCTCTCATCCTCTTGCTCTCTGTAGCTCAGGGTGGCTTAAACATTGACTAGTCTCACCTTTTACCCCATCCTCTGTTCTCAGCAGGTAATCCTGCCTACCTTTCTTTATGCAGAGAAAATGGAAACTAGGAGAACTGAACTCATTCAATTTCCCATGCTACTTCCTACTTCCCACATACACATTTCTATATTTTTGCATTGAATATCATTTCATTTCATTCTTGAAGGAAAGTTCATTAGTTAAGAATCTCGATTGCAAGTGAAAGAAACACAGCACTGAGTACCCTCTCTCACCCTACTTCTCATTTCCCTTCATAATCAATCACCCCGAAAGAGTAGTCAAAATTTTCTCTCACTTTCTCACCACCTGCTAAGTTTCCTATACTCTAGCACCTGGTGAAACTGCTCATGTTAAGGATGTCCATAGTTTCCTCATTGTTACCATCCGTGGACTTCTCCTCTGTCTCTGTCATTTTATGTTACTGATTATTTCTTTATTCTTAAAGCAAACTTTTTGGCTTCTAGACCATTGCATTTTTTTTTTCTTATCCTTGTATTCATTTCTTCTCAGTCTTGTTTGTTAATGTATTTTCCTTAAGTATTGATGTTCTCTAGATATTTGTTCTGGGCACCTCTCTTCTTTTTCAATGTATTTTCTCCTAAGTGATTTAATCCACTTCAAATATTAATTGATGGCAATAAAATCTCTTTCTTCAGGTCAACCTCTTTATCTGCATGACTTGCAGGCATGTCATCTTTATTATGTTCAAAATTGGCCACCTTTTTGTTCTGTAAACTCTCTTTTCTTCCTGTACTCTTGGGGCCTTTATCAGCTCGCTTATCAAAGTCATTTCTCATACCTTTTTATTAATATTATAAAGTCCTATATACAGCTTCTTAATTAATACTCCAGTCTGTCGTCCCTACTTTCTCACTGTCATTACCTGAATTCAGGGCCCATTGTTTAAAAGCTGGGTAATTGCAGTTAGCTTTCAAACTAGACTGTATTCTTAAGTCTTGATGGACTTTAATATTTTCTCACATTGTTGTCATAGAATCTTTTGTAACACAAAGTGTGTCGTGTTACTTTTCTGCAATTTAAAGGCAGTCAAAATAAAATCCAAAGTCTTTAGGAGACCCTTTAGAATGTAATAATTGCCTTCATCTCTGTCCTCACATCCAAATATTTTCACTTTTACTACTTACGTGAGAACCATACCCAGCCGAATTATTCAAAGCCAAATTAATTTAATTTAACCTTGCATTCATTTATCTCCATCTAAAATATTCTTGACATACAAATAATTTGCCACTTAATATCATATATGAAGATTTAACTCATGAGACTTCCCTCAAAGTACTCTGTTCTATGCATGTTGCTATCATCGTTATCACACTTATTTGAATTTATTTGCATAATGTTCATCTTTTTCATTGGTTTCTCATCTTTTTTACTGGTTTAGTGGTACAACATAAATATAAAGACTATATCGTACAGACGCTTCTCGACTTACAATGGAATTATGTCCCAATAAACCCATCATAAGTAAAAAATATCATGAGTTGAAAATGCATTTACTATCCTGATGAACCCATTATAAAGTTGGAAACCTTTCAAGTGGAGCCATTATAGTTGCAGATGTTGCTTGACTTATGATGAGATTATATCCTGATAAATCCATGATAAAGTTAAAAAAATGTTAGTTGAACTATCATTAGGTTGGCGGCCATCTGTACTTATCCATCTGCCCTGTGCCAAACATGGTAACTTGTGTCTAATAGAGTTTCAATAAACATTTGAATGAATGTTCTAATAGATATAACCAAATAAGTCCAAAATGGGGGTAATTTCAAAAGACAACTTGTGTATATTAAATATGCTGAGTTATTTTTGCAGAATTTATTTTCTGTGAGACCACTTTCTCATTGTATATGAAATATTAAATATATACAAATTCAGTCTCCTCATAACATTTATTTGGCCAACTTCAGTGAGTCCACGATTCCCACCTCTCGCTGTCTGTTCTTAATGCCAAAAAATGAAGAGAGAAAAAAAAGATAAAAACCATGCATTCTCCCTTAGAAGTCATTGGCACTATCAAATGTTTTATTGGCAGAACCGAATATAATTTTACCAGTGATAGTGACGTTTAAAAGAGTATACGTGTAAACTGGCTTTAAAAAAGAAGAGTTAGCAGATATATATGTGTAGAAATGTAATGGGAGAATCACAGAGGCTGAAGTCATTGATTGCCTTCTTCCTGATAAAGTATTTGAATAGAAGAAACAAAAAGAGATCGAGTTAGCTCCCAAACCACAGGGGGTACTACATGTGTTTTTGCCGTTTTAATACTTTAGAATTGAAAAATTTTAAGAAAAGTGTATCATTTGTGGTGGTGAATGCTAAACAAAGAATACCTTTACCAAAAAAGTTTTTTTGGGTGCTGATGGTAATCCTTCCCAGTGTGATACTTTATAATACAAATTTTAGGTACTTGTTGGTTAGTCTCAGGATGAGAATTGTATTGTTCCTGTTTGGAAATGTGCAGTATGAAGACTTCCAAATACATAAAGTTTCTAGTACAGGAAATACAATTAACTCTGGTTGAGAGAGTGACTCTCAATCTTATAATAAACAAACACCAGTATTTACTGAGCTCATGCTAAAGGTACTGAGAGAAAAACCATGAGCAACACATCTGGCCCTGATACCCACCAGCATCAGTTCTCTTATGGATTAATTTAATGCTTCCTGTAGGATCTTTCCACGTCTCTCTGACCATCTTCCAAACTATATTTCAGACAGAGCAATTATTATAAAATACAATCTTCTATCATTCCCATGATTAAATTATTTCAGAGATTAACCATTACTCTTAAACAGAAAAAAAATTGGCCTCTACCTGTCTTTGTAATCTCTTTCCATATTACTGCCCCCCCTTTCTTCCTCTTGTTTCCAACGACATTTTCTTTCCTTAGTTTATTCACATATTTTTCTTTTTTCTGCCATAGAACCTGTGCACATGCTATTTTCTCAGTATAAAATGCTTTTTAAATATTTTAATGAAGGTAAAAAATAATCCAAATAATGGATGCCACTTAGACCAATGGTGATAGAACATGTTACATAAAGAATCCTTTATAAAATTTATAGAAATGTTATGCCGTAAGAATTTCTTGCACAAATGTAAATAGACACACTATGATCATAAAGTATATTTAACACTGTACATTTAATCCAGATTTTATACAATTCAATTAGTAATATATTTCTTAAGCACTTATCATACAGAAGTCTCTACTACAGTAAAATTACAGGAATTTGTATTCATTTTGTTTTGTGGCATTTTATATAATTATGTGATATTTCAATGACAGCTAGATTAAGTGTCAGTGAATGCTTACATTACACTCAACATAATTCCACTTAAGTACAAGATTTAATTTGAATACTAAACCTGAAAGCTTTTTACCTTGGAATGCTTTCCATGATCAAGGAATGCTTCATTTTTTATTTGTCTACATTTGAGAAGAGCTTTGAAGTACTTGATGAAATTTTATTTGACTGCATCAATATGGTCATATTTTACTGTTATTCAAAAATGTGTGTGTGTGTGTGTGTGTGTGTGTGTGTCTGTGTATGTGTATGTCTATGTCTATGTTTGTGGCATACCTTCCTTCCTGGAAGGAAGTGGGAAGAGAAGTTTCTCCTGGTGCCCAGCGGCTAAATTAGGTGTCTTCTTCTATGTTCCTCTTCCGTTAATTCACAGTACCTTCGCTGGTATCCCTTACCAGAATGTCTGATGATAATTAATATTTCCTCTGTTTCTGAAACAGGTCTACAT
This sequence comes from Eulemur rufifrons, assembly GCF_041146395.1. Classification (NCBI taxonomy): domain Eukaryota; kingdom Metazoa; phylum Chordata; class Mammalia; order Primates; family Lemuridae; genus Eulemur; species Eulemur rufifrons. Next base: position 9,160,864 of record NC_090995.1, on the reverse strand, counting down.
ATTGTAGGCTACCAATAACTGTTAAACAATCACAGATGGTGTTAGTCAAGCAACAAAAATTGCTCTGGGGAGTGGTAAGCTAAACAAATTAAATTTTATTTTAAAAAAACACAGATATTTAATTTCTGTAGCTTTACAAAATATTTTAATAGCTCTTAAAAGAGCACCCCTTTCTAGTTACTGTAGCTTTGTATGTTTTAAAATCTGATGGAATTAGTACCCCTTTATTATTCTTCCATTTTTAAAGTGTCCTGGCTTATCTTACTTGTTCATTTTCTCCTAAGTGCTATAAATCATCCGTTATAATTCTTTTTAAAATCCCCTAATATTTTATTACAATGCAATAAATTTTCAGATTAACTTGAGGATTTTGACATCTTTATGAAACTAATTATTTTTATTGGGGAATATGGTCTACTATTCATTTCTTCGGGATTTGTGTGCCTCAAGATCTTTTCAAATTTTCTATGAAATCATCCTGCATGATTAGGTACAATTCCTTATGCATCTTCTATTATTGGAGCTATTATAAATGGGGGCTTTATTTCCATTATACATTTTAAATAGTTTTGTTAGAATATAAAAATCCAATTAATTTACTTCTGTATATAAATATTATTCTTGTCATATAAATTAAATTCTCTCTTGTTTTTATTTTTGTTTCATTACTTTTCAAATGATTCTCTTCATATGTTCAACACATAAAATGAAATATGAGTTACTATCCCTATTTTCAGATGAGAAAATTCATGTTTCAGAGACGATAAAATATTATAACTTGAAGTTCACACACACCCCTGCTAAGTGGGGAAGCTGCCGTGGGAAGCTAGAAGACGCCAAAGCCCATCTTCCTTCCATTATGCCATGGCAGATGGTGAAGAATATGCATAGATGGAATATTCTTTTTAATCTATAATTATATGTTTTACAACATTATTGAAAGAAAATCACCTTGGTTCTTGGAATCTGTTCAGATGCTGATTTAGTGCCACTTGTGGTGGTATATACTGACTTCTGCACTTGCTGAACCAATTGGAAAGAAAAGGTTTCCAAGGACCTTATGGCTGCCAAAGGGCTTCTGTGAATTATTGTAAATATAAATTATCCCCTTGCCAGGATACAGAGATTACTTTCATGTTAGAAATAGTCAAATGTGAATTGGCTCATTTGGTAGGCATTTGTGAGTAGTCCATTGTCTTAATTGGCCAACTACAAGTCATTATATTTAGATATTTTCAGCTATATCATTTGATTCATTGGACATCGTGTGTCTTTATAAAAATATATAATTAACAAGAACCCTTTTGTAATTATCCTGACAAATTTCCCTATTTCTTTCAATAAAATGAACAATTTGCCCAATTTAAAGTATATCAAAGACAGTATACACATCTATTGTATGGTTAGATTTTTTTTAGTATCTGTGTAGGTTTACTATTTTATAACTGCTAGTATTTTAAGTTTTACAACATTTCTTCTGTCCCACAACTTATATACAGGGTTCAACTTTCCTTTAAAAAACAATTAATTATTAATTTTAAGAACTAATGATTTGATTGTGATTGCAGTATTTGCAGTTATTTCACATTGATAAATATTGAAATAATTGTATTTATGGAATTTTTTGAAATAGATAACTATATGTGTTTTAGGTAAAAATTAAACGTGTAAACACAGCCTCTTGATTAATAGCTAGTATTTGGGAATCAGAATACCCTGCCTTAAACATTTATTAGCTATGTGACTGCATAATATCAAGTTAAAATGTCTAAACCTCATTTTCTTTATCTGCAAAATCAGGATAGTACCTACTTCATATATTTGAAGTAGGAATTAAATGAGATAATTAATAAATTTAAATTCTATAGGGAGACAGTAAATTTTACCTTCTATCTTTGCTTTTGTTGGATTTCAATATTATTAAAACATCTATTTATCCAATACAGATACCACACACACTCATACATTATATATGTAAATTTTTTTCATTTCTTTAATTATGGTAATATTTTAGAAGAGAAATTAAATAATATCTAGTCTAGCAGAAAAGATAAATGAAGCTATGATATTTATATCATAACCCATGAAGATTCTCTGTATTACAGATTTTGAAAATTCTGAGAAATTAAGGAAGAAATAAAGTGAGCTGGTAAAAATAAGTTAATATAGAAACAGACCTGCAGAAAACATTCCCCTTGACCAAATCTATTTGGAAGATTCAAGTATATTATAAAATTGCTTTTTAAGAGTTTGTTAAAATGGCAACACCTATCCCTTTTACCCTGATGGTAAATAATTTGGGGTGGATTCAATTTTTTTTTTTTTGCTTTTTTCATGAAACTTTAATTGCAGAATTTCAGTGCTATATTGAAAAATATATGTAAAACGTTACTTAATAATCACCTCTGAGATGGTATAAAATTATTTTTATATATGCTTGAAGATAGGTATAGGCCACTTATCAAAGGAGCTTGGATTTAGTATTCTGCACAGTTAGTCTTATTGTGGTCCACTGGGTGGCAGTATTGCACTTAGTAAAGTCAGTCTTGGTGGGTGATTCTTATACTTGGTTTCCTGTGTAATAGTGTCAATAAGCAGTTCCATTAAAACATAAATTATGAGAGACTTGTTTTCTGTTAATACCTAAATGGTTATGACTCACAAATATTTTGTGTGGAGGAACCAAATGGAACATCGTAAATGGTTACATGTTAGAGAAAAGGTATTCTTGAGAGATGAAGAAATCATGGTTTTCCAAGATTTAAGATTAATGACTCTGAAAGATTTTAGCCTTTATCATTTTTAATAATATTTTCACTTATAGAAAAAGGTAACCAGGGACTTCATAAATGAGAATGTGCATTCATTGGTTAATAAGTCAAGCAACAACCCTAAAATTTTATGAATCATGGTGTGTGCCACAAAAAGAATTGACTCTTTAATGGCAGGATAAATGTTTCTGCTTCTGTCCTATCGATAAGATTTAGAAGGTCAATCAAAACTCTCAGGTCAGCTTCATCACTAGCAGTCAAGAGCAAAAGGGCATTGCCTGCTTCTCAGTATGGTGATATTTTTGTATTCCTGAACATTTGTTTATTTTTGTGTGGTACACATTTACATTGCCTCGACTTGAGCTTCAGATTAAAAAATGAAGGTTCACATTCCATGTAGTCAAAGTGCTTCTATCTCAAGTCAGAAAACCTCACCAGGTTTAATATCCTCCACCACCATTAACCAGCTGTGCATGACTCTGACTGGATGACTTAACCACATTTCCCTCACCTGAAATCTGAAATTATTGATATTAGTTAAAACATGGAAAGTACTTAGAAACAGTACCTAGTACAAAATAGCTATCAATTAATGTCAGTTATTTTCTTTTTTCTAATCTAAACAGAATGTGTCCAATACTTGAGAATTAATTGTGAACTAGTACATTGAAAATATATCTTAAATACATTTTAGTAAAAAAAAGATTAAACTGATATTTCATGTTGAATGCCTGATGTATTATATTTATAATACAAAATATGAGTTATATTATTAAAATGTAGGCTATTTGGTGTTTTATGCAGAAGATTAGATTTAGGTAAGAAATAAATTTGAAGGCTTCATAACAGCAAAAATGAGCTTAGTCGAATGTCAATAATTTGAGTTAATAATTACAAACAAGTAACAGGCATTATCATTCTTGATTCTCTTGGCTGGGATGCAGGTTATGAGTGCTTCATCACAATTATTAACAAATATTTATTGATTACTTCATAAAGCACTTAGATCATTGTAGAGGATGCTGAGAATTATAAATGATCATTTCATCCATAAAGTACTCAGAATATAGCTGGAGATATGTTCTGTAAAATTCATGACAAAAGTGAAATAAAAGGGGATGACAGTAATTTGGTGTCACATGGCATCTTGCGTTCAGTTGCCAAATGAGCATCAGAAGGCATGAAGTATTACGAATTCAGAGAGGAGATATGACAGGCCTAAGTGCTGCTGAAACAGATTAATGGGAGAGATTATGCTGCTGCAGTTGAGCCTGAATAATGAGTAGGTTTTGCATAGGAATAACAGAAAGAAAAGACCATCCAGAGAGAGGAGTATTAGTCCACGTTACTCAAAAGGGAGAGTAATACTAACGAAGCAGTTTTGAATCATAGTGTATGACAATGCTTTAAAAAGTGTAAACCACTATAAAAAATTATAGCTATGTATTGTGGGAAAGAATTATTAAATTCTGTAGACTATATCTCCTTTATTTATTTGCTAGCCCTAGTAGTTTAGATACTGAGCCTATAACCTCGAGAACATGGTGTATAGGGTAAATAAGTCTTCAGCTACAGTTTTGTGGTAGATAACTTGTGCACTTAGATAATCAAAAAGCATCCACATGTGCAGGGTATGTTTGTTCTCTAAAGCAGAAAACTTGGAAATACAGAGGCTTCATCATTCTTTCACAGTCTTTTGTGTGGTGAGGTTCAGGAGTCCGTTCTGCGGAGAGGAGCTCCCTCATGACTGTGTTTCCGTCAGCATCCCTCTTCCTACCCGATAACGGTCAACATAATTACCATACAGAAAAGACTGTATACCTTCCGATATAAATTGTGCATTTTCAGTGCAGTAATCAAGAACAATAGTTAGGTTTGTTTACAGTGCTCTTTCATCACAGCATTTTCATTTACTCTAAGACTATATTCAAGAGAAACAAAATAGAATGATTTTTGCTATATTAGTTAAGATAAGTCTATAGGATGGCATATCCATAGTTCATTCTGTGCAGGTGAAGGCTTCAAAAAACCTGCAGGGTGACACGATCTCAACATACGTTGAATCTAATTTTCTTAAAATGAATCCAATGCAGATTTCTTAAAACATGACAGTCTATACTTTTCATTTCCAAAGACAGGCACTCTTCAAACATATACAATGCTTTCTATATTAGTAGGAAAATAGTTTATGATAGTAATTAAAAGTAAATTATTAAAATTATAGCTTTGAATTGTGGCTTTACCATTCTAAGATGTATCACACAATTAAGTCTCAGTTTCATCTGCAAAGCAGAAGTAATGTGTGTGTGAAAAATGTGTTTGTGCATTCAGAAGGATTAAATGAGATAATAACTATTAACAGCTTTAATATTAACTCGCATTTCAGCACATGGTGATTATTAGCAACCATTGGGGGGTGGTACAGTTTCTGTGACTCTCCATGGTGGCTTCTGCTCCACCTCTCCATCTCTTTTCCCACCTGCTCTACAATATCTAACTGAAATAAACCTACAGCTTGTTTTCTTCTATTTGTCCTCTTTGACTATTACTCTTAGAATTTTGGATTATGTCCAAGTGGGACAAGACATAATTAGAATGTCTTAGAATGATTTAGAATAAACTCTTCATTAATCAGTGTTAGAGTGGGGCCAGATGATGTTGGGAGACAGTTCTTCATGCGTCTCTGTGTTTCTGCAGGTCTTGTGAGCACAGGTACTGACTGCCTTTGATTTCCAGTGATCTTTTCAAGGAAGTTTGTATAGGAATGGTCTGTCTTGGAAGACAGTGTTATTGACTTGAACAAAGAGCAAGTTGTTTTTTACTCTCTACTATTATAATGTCTCCTCTGGGGCAAAGGTCAGACAGGCTTACTTTCCATTTCAGAAGGTTCAGGTTCTCTAAGCTTAGGATTCCTCTAGTTCCATGTGTCCTACTGTGTATCTGTGGGTATCGTCTGATCCTTTTTGTGTCACCTTAAAGAGAATTGGGGCTCAGAGAACCTATGCAAATGCTGACACTCTAGTTATTACTGTTGCCATGAGTAATAAAGTTCTTTGATTCTGACCAAAGGATCTTGTGTCTTATGTCACCATTCATGAAAGTAAATTTGGACAGATAATACCAACATCTATAGTTAAAGCTCATACCCTTTACAATTCTTGACAGGGAATGAAAGAGTTTTCATGAGAAACAACCCAGAATGCCAAAATGCCATGCAGAAGGTTTTAAATATAAACTTATACAGTTAAAATTCTATTGAAAATTAAAGAAAATATTTAGTGGTTTTTTTTTTTCCTGGATATCACCAAAAATGTAAAAATGGTTGAGAAGCATTAACGGACACATAAATTGTTTGATTTACAGAGACCAAAGGCTAGGTGTTATTGAGAATGATCACACATTGCTCTCTAGCTCTTAATTAAAATCTATTTTTTCACACATTGCTCTCTAGCTCTTAATTAAAATCTATTTTATTCACAACGAGAATATTAGAATCATAGAATGGGACAAAGTTAGTTAGAAAACAGTCACAGCTACATGTTCCCTAAAATTTTCTTTTCTATTCTTGTTTTGAGACAGAGTCTCGCTTTGTCACCCTGGCTAGAGGGTAATGGCGTCATCGTAGCTCACTGCAACCTCAAACTCCTGGGCTCAAGAGATCCTCCTGCCTCAGTCTCCCCAGTAGCTGTTACTACAGGCTGTGCGCCATGATACCTTATCCTATTTCTGGTAGAGATGAGGTCTTGCTCTTGCTCAGGCTGGTCTCAAACTCCTGAGCTCAAGCAATCCTCTTGCCTTGGCCTCCCAGAATCTAAGATGCAGGTGTGAGCCACCACACCTGGCCAGAATTTTCTTATCTTTTCCACTGGTTTCTCCACTTTCCCCACTCTGATTCTGCAAGGATATCACCATGGCCACAGGCATCCCTCTGTGGTTTTGGTCCTCAGTCTGCTCTGCTTTGACTTGCCAAGAGCTTTTGGTAAAGTAGAGAGCCATCACTCTATGGGCTACAGTCTGCTTGCAATGGACCAGGCTTTCCTCTGCAGTTAACACAGCATGACATCAATAGTTTCTTACAAGGGATGCTTTCTAAGTGCTGTGAGCAAATTTATTTTGTCTATCTGTGTATTTATAGATTTGCTCCTGGATAATTGCAAATTGAGTAAATTTTTATTATTAGAGTGAATATGGATCTAAGTATTTATTTATTAAACACTGACTGTTATACTGGCTATGACACTGACCTTAGGGGTATCATCATTAATCCACAAGATAATTCTATTATCCCTATTTTGCATATGAAAAAACTTGCCTAAGATTACATGGTAAATATATGGCAAAGCTGGGACTCAGGATAAGCCAAATAGGCAAAAGAACATAAAGTTAAAATGGCTCCAGTGCCTGTTTTCCAGTTTTCAATAAATTTTAGATCACTTCCCTTTGCCAGTTTCTAATCAAGCATTTTACATAGTTATTTTGTAGTCATAAGATTTTATCTCTTTAAATAAACAGTAAGCACCCCAGTAGCAGGAATACTGCTTGTATTAATACTAGTTATGTATTAAATTTGTTGATTTTTTCATTTTTGTATTGCTAATCCTGACGGGATAATAGTAGACTTTTCGACATATAATAGGTTCTCCAGAAATGCATGAATGAATATCACCATGACACCTGAAGTACACCAAATTTGTTGGGGTTTCTTCTTGTTTTATATTTTCTAACTTTAAGTACACTCATGTTTGAGAGTTTTATTCCAAAAAGACTCCTTACCCAGATGCAACTTTGCTTGCCGACTGTGATTTGGCAAATGTAGACTTTCAAGTGCAGAAAGGAAAAAAAGTCTTAAGATTATTTAATAACAGCATGTACCTTGCAAAGAAGCAAAAGAAAATTGTTAAATGAAACAAACAAAAAAGAAATCATTTTGTTCGTATATAACCTACAATTTTAAACTTAAAATATCTCATAATTTTGTTTTGCGGTAATTGTGTCCATTCCAATCACTCTTTTTTATGGCAGAGCCCTTCTGTAGTGGTCTAGGATTGCCAGCTAGAGTGTGGAAAAATTCTCTGTAAATACATGTTCATTCTACAAAAAGATGGAATAATATTTGTAATGTAAAATTATTTCCACAGTCACTTTATATGTATGCTATTGTGATGTCCCTTAAAAACAAGTTAGGGACCCACTTCTGTTTGTTATTTTTTTAAAATTAGCACTTGCTGTTTTAAAATTTGCTTTTTATAAACTTAGTTTCATTGTTGGAAAGCGAGTGAAAGAATAAAGGTAGGAAATCTTGCCTTAGTAAATTGGATTTATGAAGTCTCATGTAATATGGTGGGAGGAAAGAGCTTTCTACTCAAACTAAAAATAAATAATCTCTGGTCAACACCTACATTTTTAACTTTAAATAGATAATAAAATACATTTCTGGGGACTAAAGAGGGATGCGGAAAGTAGAATACTCAACCTTTTCAGATTGTCTGTTTCTTTCCCCCAAATTCAGGTAATCCTCTATCTTTCTGTACTCATATTGTCACTAGCCCAATCCTTTTTCTTGCCAAGGATGAACTTTACTGTCTTTAGTGAGAAAAATGTGATGATTTTATGAATTACCAATGAAAATAAAAGATTGGGAACCATTAAAATAGGTGCTGCTCTCATTTTAGAAGATAGAATAAAATTGCAATATATAAAACATGATATTTAACTTATTAATTGGTGAAAACAGAAGCTCTGGGATAAAATGTAAAGCCAAATATGTATTTACCAAAAATCTGCTTAAACATTATATAGGGTATATATGGTAAGAGCATTAAATCAGTTTTATGTTTAAAAATATCCAGTTAATTCTACTTTAAATTGAATTTTTTATTACTGTCTATTCAGCTCTGATTCAGAGGGTGGAAATTATTAATGTTTTGTGCCTACCATATTGATTGCTATGTAGAAAACAGTTGGTTTGAGAGTGTAAATATTAAACAAAGTAAAAGGCGATTAATGACTGAAAGTACAAAGATCTCCAACTTGCAGCTCACATTGAGAAGAAAAAAATAAAAGAAAATCTTCCTTAACAGTCAAAATAAAATTTTGAAAATATCTAACAAAAAAGTTAAAAAATTTTTTTAAGTCATTTCGTATAGACTGAGCATTCTATGGCAGTAATTAATGGTGTAATAAATGACCCAATGATGGCTATTTTTAAGAAACGCTATCCAAAATTCCAAATGTCAGACTTTTGAAGCGATGCTATGATCAGTTAAATTGAAACTGTTTTTAATCTTTGACATTTAGTGTACACTTAAGCATACAGTTAATAGTGATATGTGAAAAATGATTCTAGGTGAGTCTCAATTGATTTTGATTGATGTGAATGTTTAACGCAGGATATATAAGATTAATGCAGAATTGAATGATCAACATAATATTCATATTTTCATAACATTTGATTTGACAGCCGCAATACATGTTGGGTATTTGTGTGTGTATCCTGTGCTATTATAATATATATGTGTGAGTATGTATATATGTACATATGCACACACATATATGCACAGACATTTGTAGTATGATACTTCCATTTATTTCCGAATTTCTACGTGAAGTAGGAAAAAATATACAGACTTCAAAGATCATAGTTTAAAAAAATTGTGATCTTTTTAAACAATTATGTTCATGTAGGATAATTTAAAAGTTGATGTGTAGCAGTCACTTAATGGACTGCTTTATAGGATCCCGTTTGATGCTCCAGGCTATAAGGTAAAAACTGAATAGGCAAAGAATTCTTCAACAAAGACAACCCTTTGAATGCTTATCATTTTGAAATACTTGAAGAATCAGAAAACCATAAATATATAAGCAACTGCTGGATTGCGAGTCAAAGTCTGAGCAAGTTGCAAGAAGGAAGGTGATTGCATCATTTAAACCGTGTTTAAATACATGTTTAAATATTCTTGCTATTAATAGACAATCATAACTGATAAATGTGTGATACGGCACAGACATCTGCCCTCACTGACCTGTAAGTTACTTTGGCTGCTTTTCCTGGCCAGGTGTGCTTGTATCCTTTTTCACATCTCCATGCTGGGTTTCCTACACACATCTGCACATTCTGTGAAGATGTCAATCTCCCCACATGTGAGTAGATTTTAAAATTAAGGTTATAGGGAAAGGAGGGTAGCTTTCTAGGGCTTCTAACTAAGATCTTAAAGTCCATAAAAAGTATATTCATTTTCACTTATTTCTAGAAAATTAAATACAAATGGTAGGCTGCATTTTTACATTGAGCAAACTAAAGACTCAGGAATAGGTCATAGTGAACTCAAATTAAAAATAAATGAATTCACATATTTTCATATGCTTTTGGTCATCTACATTTCTCAGTTTTAAGAGTATAGTTGAACATTATTCATAATTTGGCATGTTTTGCATATCTTTTGTGGGAGAAAATCACAAGGTTTGCAAGGTTTGTATTTTCTTTTCTAGCCTATTATACACGTTCTTTTATGAAAGCCTGTTTTAAATGATCCTTTCAAAGGGTAAAAGCTTTTCAGGGTTTTTTTTGGTATGAAAGATATTTAAAAGCTATACTTTATGCACATGGCATTTTAATCATGATTGCACAGGATTTTGCAGATTTAAAGCTTCTACTGTTTTTTATTGTTATTATATATTTCCTTTTCCCTTTGAAGTATGTGAAATTGCGGGAGGTGGAATATTTAATTTTGACTATGAATTATTTATATTTATCTCTCAGAATTAACATTGGTTTAAATGGCTTAACATTTTTCTGTAGTGATTCTTAGATTTTCTAATGCAACTCATAAAGCTACACATTTCTTAGCTGGCTACAAAACTTGATGAATTAGCAGCTACAAGCTATCACAGGAAACAAACCCAGAGCTTGCCAATAAATAACTGTCTAATTTTAATCTGATTTTCTAGCATCATATAAAGTACAGCTGCATATAGTTTTGTATGTTGTGTGATCATATCTACTTTTTAGGGAGATGGTGGAAGCAAATGAATCCAGTTAATCTCCTTGAAGTACTCCTGCTTCAAGAAATCCATTATCTCTCTGGAAAATAATTATTATAGTGTTTTCTTTTTTTAAAAAAAAGTTTGAAGCGTAGATATAATATGTCTTTCAGGAAATAACACTTTTGATTCTATATTTCATAATTGTACTCTCATTTATAATTGATGTGAATAAAATTTGTTTGCAACTATATTGCTATGCCTTAAAATATCACATATTTTGCACATTTTACTTAACTTTATATTTAAATAGTGAGATAACATCATTATTCAAAATGTGAATGGGAGTTTATATGTACTGAAAATAAATAATAACCGATTCCCTGAAGACTAGTAATTAGCCAAAGAAAAAACATTTATGAAAGAGGTTAATGTAAAAGCACCATGGCAACAAAAATACTGTTGTTTTTATTCTCAACATTATGTTTGGGAATAATTTGGAACTACAGGAGGTCTTAGGGATCATCTAGTTCAACCTATATTTAACGTGAACAGACCTGATTAATAGCATCATAAACTGAAACCAGTGTTAGGATCAGGGACATATCACAGGTCAAATGATAACAAGAATTTCCTTGCTGATAATTATTTGATGAGAGCCATGTGAAAAACTGTCCTTAGAAGATTGCATGTGTCAATCTACTGTAAACAAAAGTGATTGGCCTGGAAAAATATGAATGTGAGTCGAATTAATTTAGAATACTGAATTAGAATAAATGGTTTGTGGCTGAGTAGAACTCCATGGTATACATACACCACATTTTATTAATCCACTCGTGTATTGATGGGCACTTGGGTTGTTTCCATATCTTTGCAATTGTGAATTGTGCTGCTATTCACATTCTAGTGCAGATGTGTTTTTTATAGAACATCTTTTTTTCCTTTGGGTAGATGCCCAGTAGTGGGATCGCTAGATCAAATGGCAGTTCTACTTTTAGCTCTTTGAGGTATCTCTATATTGCTTTCCACAGAGGTTGCACTAGTTTGCAGTCCCACCAGCAGTGTATGAGTGTTCCTATCTCTGCATACACGCCAACATTTATTGTTTTGGAACTTTTTGATAAAAGCCATTCTCACTGGAGTTAAGTGATATCTCATTGTGGTTTTGATTTGCATTTCCCTGATGATTAGAATTGTTAAGCATTTTTTTCATATGTTGGTTGGCCATTAGTCTGTCCTGTTGTGAAAAGTTTCTGTTTATTCCTTTGCCCACCTTTTAATGGGGTTGTTTGAGTTTTTTCTTGCTGATTTTCCTGAGTTCTATGTAGATTCTAGTTATCAGCCTTTTATCAGATGTGTAACGTGAATATTTTCTCCCATTCTATAGGTTGCCTGTTTGCTCTCGTGATAGTTTCTTTGGCTGTGCAGAAGCTTTTTAATTTGATCAGGTCTCATTTATTTATTTTTGTTGTTGCTCTGATTGCCTTTGTGGTCTTCCTCCTAAATTCTTTGCATAGCCCAATGTCTATAAGAGTTTTTCCAACATTTTCTTCTACAATACTTACAGTTTCATGCCTTAAGTCTGTTATTTACCGTGAAAAGATTTTTGTGAGAGGTGAAAGGTGCGGATTCTGTTTCAGTCTTCTACATGTGGCTATCCAATTTTCCTAGCACCATTTATTGAATAAGGATTCTTTTCCCCAGTGTATGTTTTTGTCTGCTTTGTCAGATATTAGATGGCTATATGAGGATGGTTTTATATCTGGGTTTTTAGTTCTGTTCCATTGGTCTATGTCTGTGTTCTTGTGCCAGTACCATGCTGTTTTAGTTACTATAGCCTTGTAGTATAGCTTGAAGTCTAGTAAATTGATGCCTCCCAATTTGTTCTTTTTGCTTAAGATTGCTTTTGCCATGTGGGGTCTTCTCTGGTTCCATATGAAGCATAGAATTATTTTTTTCTAGATCTGCAAAAAATGATGTTGGTATTTTAACAGGGATTGCACTGAATCTGTAGATCACTTTGGGTAGTATAGATATTTTAACAATGTTGATTCTGCCGACCCATGAGCATGGTATGGTTTTCCACCTGTTTACTTCCTCTGCTATTTCCTTCCTCAGTGTTTCCTAGTTCTCCCTGTAGAGGTCTTTCACTTCCTTAGTTAAATATATTCCTAGGTATTTTATTTTCCTTGTTGCTATTGTGAAGGGTACTGAGTCTTTGATTTGGTTCTCAGTTTGACTGTTGTTGGCATATAGGAATACTACTGATGTCTGTACTTTGATTTTGTAACCTGAGACTTTGCTGAATTTGTTTATTAATTCTAGTAGTCTCATGGCAGAATCTTTGGGGTTTTCTAGATATAAGATCATATTGTCAGCATAGAGCAATAGTTTTACCCGTTTTTCCCCCATTTGGATGCCCCTGATTTCCTCCTCTTCTCTGATTGCTCTGCCTAGGACTTCCAGCACTATCTCGAATACAAGTGGTGATAGAGGGCAACCACAAAAAACAATGGTGATCTAGCACCTCTTGTATTATCCTGGATAGAGCTGAAGCCCATTCTACTAAGTGAAGTATCACAAGAATGGAAAAACAAGTACCACATGTACTCATCATTAAATTGGTACTAATCGATCCACACTTAAGTGCACATATGGGAAGTAACACTCATGGGGTGTCAGGCAGGTGGGAGTGGGGAGGAAGGGATGGGTATATTCACACCTAATGGGTGTTGTGCGCACCATCTGGGGGATGAACACACTTGAGGCTGTGACTTGGGTGGGGCACAGATTACAATATATGTAACCTAAACATCTGTACTCCCATAATATGCTGAAATAAAAAATAGAATAAACTGTTCACCCTAAAATATATATTTAAAAGAGAAAATAGAAAATTATAAAAATCAGTCTAAAAGTGTGTTTATATATTACCCATACATATGAGTCTCTGAAAGCGAATATTTTGTTCAACTACTAATCAATAATCATTTGGAACTCTGTGGGTATGCTTGAGCTCTTTAATTGCCATGTACTTTTTTAGAGTACAAAGGACTGAGGGGCTTAGTTTCTGCCATCAGGGAGCTCAAAAATCTTCCTGGGAAAAAAGGAAATATAAAAATTAAACCAAAGTAAAAACTTAATCTGTGGCTTATATGACCACATCATTCTGTGGTCTAGACTAGATAATTTGTTCAGTAAAAGTTTGAAAATGGAGTAACTCACTTTGAATAGAGCAATAAGAGAAAGTTAAAACTTTGAGCAGCAATGAAATAGTAGCTAATGGGAGAAGAAGGCAATATTGTGAGAAGGAGGTTATGAGTGGAGCACAGAAGTGGAAATGTCTAAGTGATACTGGAGCATGGTGTGAGGTGTTTTATAGGTCATTTTGAAAAGCTAGATTGAGGTTATATTTTATAGGTTTTTGAATGCTATGTCGAAGCCTGAGAATCAATCCTTCATTTTATTATAAGATATTACAAATTTTTTACAGAAGAGAAGTGATACGATTAATCTGATGCTTAAATGACATTCATCTGATGGTAGTATGCAGCACACACTAAAGAAATGAAAGAAAAAAGGAGAGGCAAACTACTGCATTACCCAAGGCATGAGATGATAAGGACCTTAACTTTATTTTTTTTTTAATATTTTAAATTGACACAAAATAATGGTACATATTTATAGGGTACATAGTGATGATGCGATACATATAATGTATAGTGATTAGATCAGAATAATTAGCATATCCATTTTCTCAAACATTTATCATTTCTTTGTGTCGGGAACATTCGCTATCCTCTTTTCAGCGATTTGAAACTATATAATCTATTATTGTTAACTATAGTCATCCTGTAGTGCTATAGAACATTAGAATTTATTTCTCCTAGCCCACTGTAATTTTGTACCAAACTTTAAGTCTCAGTACTGTTTATGCATCCAACTATCCATCTGTCCATTCAACACAAAGATGTTGAGAGTCAACTGAGTTTTAGGTAATGTGCTGGATCAAACAGGACTCAAGCAGGTATCCTGTGCTCAATTCACCCCTAGTTTGCTTATGTATAATGTGTATGTGTGTGTGTGTGTGTTTATATGGGTGGTATGTAGTGAAGGGAGAATAGACATATAAGGTGAAAATTATCCTGTATTACTCTAAGTGACACGATAGGGTTATGTTTGCTCATAAAGACCCATAATCACCATGATTAAGAAGAATTTTATAGAAATGATGCTTGATGAACAACAACAACAACAACAAAAAATCACCGTGTTGACAAACATATTGGAAGCAGTGGAATTAGTGTGTGCAAAATATAGTACTGGAGAGTTGCATACTTGCCAAACTAGATATGGTGAAATATGGTTGGAACAAGTGAATATTTAGTGAAATAGTAAGTCATGCCACTAGAAATAGTTGTACTCTTTGAAAGTACCAATACATTGCTGTGTATACTGTTTTACCAGAAATGTAACTCTCTGCTGGGTGAGATGACTCATGCCTGTAGTCCTAGCTCAATCCCTTCAGCCCAGAAGTTCGAGTCCATCCTGGAAAACAGCAAGAAGACCCTGTCTCAAAAAAAAAAAAAAAAAAAAAAAAACCCAGAAAAAGAAATGTAACTCTGTTATTTTTCTTTTTAATCGGGTCATTTATTTTGTCATTAGTGACTGTAAGAATTGTAATTACACCTGTATTTTTCAAAGTGTGAAATAATGGTACAATGGATGCATATTTTATTGAGAACATTCTGGTACTTTGATGGGAGATGATTCTCAATGGGTTTGTAGCATTTTTCCAAGTCTCATGATTAAAGTAACTGTCTTTGGTACGGACTGTCTTTTCAAGGATATTTGTACAGAGAAAGTCTTAGAAGATATATTATCTCCCTTTGAAACAAAGGGCAGGCATGTTTACTACCCATTGTAAATTATTTGAGTTTATAAGCTCAGGGTTCTTCTCTTGTAATGCAACACCCTGCATGTATAGATGTCCTCCTTTGCGTTTCCCTATGGGAATTAGGTCTCTGAACTGGCAAAGAAAATATTGATATTGTAGATACTCCTATAGCTATAACATAGTCCTTTTCCTCTGATCCAGGAGTCTTGTGGCTTCTGCCAACATGCACGAAACTGTGTCAGGCTAACTTGTTAGCTTGCAAGTAAGGAAAAATCTTACGTCCTTTATAGTTCTTGACAGTTTTGGCTTTGAAGATGGGATGCTTACAGATACTTTATTTCTGAAAGAGGATAGATGAGAGCCTCATGGGTGAATTACCAGGATTTGAGGAAAGTCTATAGGAATTGGCAGCAAACGTGTTGAGCAGATCAATGGTCAACCGGGCAATAAATTATCCTCCACTTCATTGCTCTTTAATGAGCAGGAATTGGAAAGCTGGTAGCAGATTGAGTACTGGCAAGTAGGTGTAAAGAGATATGCTTGAACAGTGCTGGGGTTGTTGCAAATGCTCTTCGTTTTGGGGGGGGGGAGTGTGATTCTCTTGATCAAATTGAACTGTGGGAATTTGGGCAAGGTTTGCAGTGGAGCAAGGAATCTAAAGTGATATAGTGCGTCAGGTCCTTTGTGAAAATTCCATGTACTGTTTTTGTTGCTGTAACTTATGAATATATAGTAGAAAATTCATGTGTTTGTTATATGCTTATACTTCCCTGTCCAATAAGTGCCCAGGAGAAATCTCCCAATCACTAATAGTACGTAGAGTAAGGTTAGGTTGGGGACACCCTTGGGGTCCTACAACCTAATGACTCTTTCATGCTATAATCGCTGTTATTATTTTGTCAACTGGAATCTCTGGTAAAGGGAAACAACGTCCTCTGATAGGTACCCCTTGGGGTTTTGGACTTGCTGCCACTTATATAACTACCAGGAACTCCTTTAGAGAAACAGCTATTAGGTTGCCACTTGGCTCTTGTTAAAACTCAATGTCTGACTCTTGAAGGCCTTGTGATTCTGTGGCCTGATACTCCCATTTTGGGGTAGATCAACTCAACTCAATGACTAGCTAGATGGGAAGGATCCAGTAAGTCTTGCTTGCCAAATGGAAATGTTACATTGAGGAATGCAGCTGCTCTGGCCCCAGAGGCATCTCAGCTTTGAATGAAAAAGTGCCAGTTATCTCTTGGAAGGAGACTTTATGCCTCATTTCCACTAGCTGATGCAAATCTCCTAACTCAGTGAGGCCTTTGATTCGCAAAGTGAATCAAAGTGCCTGGGCCTGAGTCAGTGATGATCGGGCTTAGTTGAAACCCAGTACTGCCTGCTGGGCTGCAGAAGCTATAGAAACTCTGCACCAGCTATGCAAAGCCAAAAATGCACATGGTTGCTTTGCACAATGGGCAGATCTCAAGACTGTTGTCATAGCTCTGGCCAATAATATTTTTGATGAAGATTGTTAGATTTTTTACTGACCCTTTGGCAGTTCCAAGTAGCTTAACTAATCTGCCATTTGGAAAACCAAAGATGCATAAATTAAAGATAGCTTCTCTGGGGCCATGAAGAGTGGAGACGATTTGCAGCTGCTGATCAAGCTATTGGGCTCACTCATGTAGATACCCACAGTACAGGCCTCTTTCCTGGTAAGACCAACTGGAATCAAGGTGCTGTTCCAGGTTGCCGCCATTTCTGGATCCATCATTTTACCGGACGTGGAAGCACATCGACCGTCACAGACTAGCCACAAAGTGAAGGACCCTTGGTTTTTTATGAGGAGGCTGCCACTGCATGCAAGACTTGGACTCCTGCCAAAGTTAATGTGCTTTTCTTGCATGGTGTGGGAGGTCCCATTGGACAAGGCATTGCCCCCCCATTTCTGGGGCATTGACTACGTTGGACCATTGACTTCCTTTCATGGCTCTCAGTGGTACCTCACTGCTGGTGACATTTTTTCAGATTACAATGTTGTTGCAGTTCAATCAGCTGACTTTGGCCACACATTTATGGCTCCTGCAACTAATTGTCATCATGTATTTTGCTTTCCAGACTTTTGCAGTCTGACTTTAGTGCTTCTCTTATTATAAAAGTCAGAAAAAATGGGCTGATAGTTAAGGTATTTAATGAAACACACTCCCTACCATCCACAGGTATCTGTTATTGAGCTTTGGAATGGCCTCCACAATAATCAACTCAAAAACATTTCTAATGCTACTCCTTTTACTTCTTCCTGTTCAATAATCTTATAAGGAAGTTTGGTCATTGAGTTCAGCTGTCCCAGTTTGGCAACCTCAGTTTGGCCTGGTTGGTCTACTCTCTGAGTACTGTCTCTGCCAAAATCGGGAGTAAAGGAATCGAATTTAATTTTATTTCATCCACTTGGATTCTTTTGTCGATTGACAAGCTCCTAGATTGATTGAGTACACTGCTCTCTAATTGACCACCCCCCTCCACCCCCCCCCAGAAAGATCCACGTGAACCAACGTGGGTGTTACAATGGGTCTGTGTAGGATTTAGGAAAATGCCTTTGCCTTTTTCCACCTGTTACTTCCAGATGAGAAGGCTAGGCAGCAGTTGGGGATGACTGGAGAGAAAAAAGTAAAGCATAGCTACTAGAATGGGACATGTGAATTTTATGGCAGTAGAGCAACAACAACTCTAGAACGTGGAGAGAGAACAACTTGGACTCTAAGAGGTATGAGGGGAGGAAGGGCCATTAACGATCCTTGCTTTTCAGAACCACACCCAGATCCTCATGGAGGAAAAGACTCTGTTGTGGGGTCAAAGTACTGCAATATCCTTAAATTTAAGGGAATGCTGGGTCCACCATGCCCCACCAGATGGCTCTGACCATGATGTGATAATCATTCTCCTTAACCTTACTGAGAAGTCTGTTGGAGAGAGCTGGGATGGGCCCAGATTTTGCACCTCCCGTGCAAAACATGTGGCAAACTTCTGGATGTCTTCCGTACCCTGATTTCAGCAGCTGTCTCTCAGTCATTTTGTAGGGCAGACAAATGCCACCTACCTGGTGGCATGGACATCAAGACAGGTTGGACTGATTTTCCCCAGGAAGTCCCTCCAAAAACAAGGACTAGATTTAGTTATTTAAATTTAACCCAGTAAGGCTTGCCAGCCAGCTGGGACGGCACGTTAGAGGCACTGCCAACCTGTGTACCCCCACTTGGGGAGGAACAAAATTATAAAAACACTTTTGTCTCAGAGGCATCATTTATGGCCCTGGGGCTGTATATTTTGTGTAGAAGCCAGGAATTAATTTGACTCCTTTCTGAAAGCGCAGTTGTATGCATTATAGTGGTGATCATAAAAGACCTTCAGGTGTTTAAGGAAACCTCTCCCGTAGATTGTATGGCCCTCAGATGACTGCAGAGATCACTCCAAATTAGCTGCCTGTGGTTACTCAGGGGATTTTCTTGGAAGTATAAATTGTTTGTGAATCCTATATGGAGTTATCCTTAAACTGGGATTCGCCAATTTGAAACTATGGTACAAAATTTCTCCCTGCCTTCAGCTGAAGAAATCAATGAGATAGCTTTGGGCTCTGAAAGACATTCAGGTAAGCCTCAACTAACTGGCCAGGGTAGTTATAGATGAAAGATTTGCCTTGGACATTCTCCTTTCCTGCCAAAGCTGAGTCTATGCAATTTCTAATACTTCTTGCTGTACCTGGATTAATGCTTTGGGTCACATGGAAAGGTCAATAAAGAACGCCACCTGACTTTCTAAGGCAGTCCCTGATGGGTTATAGGATTTGTTCAGCTGTTTGTGTCTGGAACCCTTGAGCGGATTGAACGGTTGAGTTCAATATTCCTGTTGCTGCTCAGGGTCCTATTGTTAGTAGCCTTAATTAAATGCTTTATGGGACAAATTGAGTGGATTTAGTCCCAGCCTGTGTCAGTCAGGTTAATAAGAGTGGTTGATGGGGTGGTGTAACCATGGGAAAATGTCCCGAAAGTTAAGATGTTACGGAAGAGAGTTGGATATTGTTAAGACACAAATTTCCATGGATTTCTCATAATTATGCACTCACAGAATACATTTTTTAAGGATATTTGTATGGTGAACAGACTTGGAAGGTATAGTGCCTCCCTCCAGAATGAACAGCTAGTGTGCTTACTGCTCATAATCAGAGGTTTGCATTCCACCTGCACTGCACATGCAGGGCTTGTCTCCTGTACCACAACCCAGAGCGTGTGCAAATATTTCCTGGCTCTTTGTGTTGACCTCTGGGAACTCAGGGAACTGGCACAAAAAAATGCTGTCACTCTGGCCAATGTTATTGGTGTAAGAATTTTGTGTGTGTGTCGTGTCTTATTCTAGAATACACAAAACTGTGGTAAATTAACAGCTTATAGAGGGGGTAAAATTTCAGACACTTCACATACACTTCTTCATAGACACATTATTTTTGAAGTTATAAAATATTAATGTGGTGTTAAAGCTAATTTTCAGAGAGGGGATTCAATTCCACCAACATTTAAGACTAGGAAATAAAATCTCATTTTTTTGAAATTTAGCTCCATAAAATGCGTTGCTATTTAAAATCTGAACATGTGCCAAGCTATCAGTCAACACTGTATAACACCAGGATAATTAGGTAGAAGTGCTAAATAAATTGTGTATAATCTGTGTAGCAGAATCCTAAATCATTCTAATGGAAAATGGATTATACTAACATATGTAAATACAAAAGAACAGTGGTCTCCAAGGAAAATATCAGTAGCACATCAGAATCTGTTAATTTGTTGAAGAAATAACATTGTAGCAGGAACCAAACCAAATAACCAAAAATTCATGCCCTACTTTTTTTTTTTTTCCCTGAGACAAGGTCTTACTCTGTTGCCAGGTGTCATCGTAGCTCACTGCAACCTCAAATTCCTGGGCTCAAGTGATGCTCCAGGCTCAGCTTCAGAGTAGCTGGAACCACAGGTGTGCGCCACCAGGCCTAGCTAATTTTTGGTAGAGGCAGGGTGTTGCTGTTGCCCACTTTTTAGCAATGAAAATATTGCTAAAGTTGTAATACTAGGACTTACATTAACCAACTTGTGAATATCATGTTCTTCTAAGGTTTAGGAAACCCAATGTAACTCAATGTAAAATTTCATAATAGATCTGATTGTAACTAAGATGAGCATTTTTACAGAGATTAACAAAATATGGAGAATCTTCATAAAGGGCATAGAACATTAGTTGGACCTTGATGGAAGTGTAAATAGAAGAGAAATTTGGATAAATTTGCAACTTTGAAAAAGACAGGAAATGTCAAGGAAATTTAAAAGGTTAGAATTATTTTAAAAAACATTGTCAAGCAGCACAGAAAAGTATCATTTTATGTGAAACAAATTACAGATAGGGAAAGCAGATGATCATGGATGATTTGGTCAAATTTACCCTTACGTTAAAGAAAAAGGAATTATAGCCCAGATAGGTTAGTTAATTTGTTTGAGATTCCATAGAAAATAGTAAAAGTGGAAGCATAGCTTTTTGGGAAGGTATAAGGAAACCAGTTTAGACTTCTCTTTCAAAACTATCCATGCTCACTTATGGTCAGACATCTAGTAAAATGCTAGTAACCTTGAAAAAAATAGCTCTTAGTATTTAAGAGAATTATCTTCAATATCACCAACCATGCATGTGTGCGAACATACACATGTTAAGGGAAGCTTAGTGGGGAAAATTTTATGTTTCAGGCAAAATCTTGGTTCTGATGCTTTCTTGTGTTATGGGCTTAGCCAAGCTATTTAATCTTTCTAACCTTCGAGTTTTTCATCCATAAAACAATATATGCCTTTCTGGGTGTAGGATCCATTGAGAAAATATTTTTCTTACAAAGCGTTTTTGGCAGAACAGGCAGGGTGATTTTCCTAAAATGAATACCTGGGCATGTCACATTCCAGTGATTTCTAAACACTTTGCCAGCCTGAAAGGTGTCATATGACCTGGACCTTGCCTTCCTCTCTAACCTCCCCTTGTATCACTCTGCCTGTCCTCTATGCTCCAACCATTCCAGTCTTCTCCCCGCCCCAATAAGGGACCAAGCTCACAGCCACTTTAGATGATTTGCAGCTGCTGTTTTCTCTGTTGGGAATATTTTTCCTTCTGATTTTCAAATGCCTGCTTCTTAACATTTTTAGCCCAAATGACACTTTTAGAAAGGCTTTCCCCACCCACCTAATATAAAGTAGCTGCCTCCTGCAACTAGTATTATATTAATCTTTTAAATAAAATACAGCATTTATCAGTAGCTAAAATTGTCTTATTTATTTGTTTGTATATTTGTTTATTGTCTAGACTAGGAAACTTTTTTCTGCTGTCCATTGTTCAGAAATTAGATAAATTGGCATTTGGTAAGCATTCAATAAATACTGTTGAATAAGAGAATAAATTGATTTTTGTTACCAGAATTAGGCATTCAATGTGGAAAATTGGGGGAAAAGATAGAGAAAATACCCAATAAAGCTGTAACCTGGACAATATATATAACGTTTTGGTTATTTTAACATTATGTTACCTTAGGAGATCATTTGTTTATTATTGTTTAAAAATAAATATTGATTTAAAAAAATTAAACACTATGATACTTCCTACTTGTAGATACAGCTTTGGAATCTAACGAAGTAGAGAATGACTCATTTCTCTTTTGTATTTAGGCTTAAATAATTTAAGATGAAATTAGAGCAAAGCTATGCAGAGTCTATGGAAGCACAGTGTATGTGTAGTGAAGAATTTGCCATTTCTCCCGAAGAGGTCTATTTTTTGCCCTCCTCTTCTGGGAGGTAACGCACATCATACCTGATGGGAGTATCTTTGTTTAGAATGGAGCCTGGCCACAGTGGATCTTAGGGTGGGCTCGCCACACACGATAGTCTTAGAGTACGGGCTGGCCAAGTCAGAAAGACCAACCATCTAATTTAGGGTGGAGGTTTTGGGTTGTGCACTATCAGTCAACCTAGAGGCTGAGAGTAGCCCCAGAGGCAATTAATCACATTTGTGTAAGGAAGCCCCGGGAAAAACTCTGGAGTGTAAAGCTTGGGCAAGCTTCCCTTTTTGGCAGCGCTCCATGTGTATCGTTGTACATCAATGCCAGGAGGGTAATGCATCCTGAGCACAACAGAAGCTTTATATTTGAATTCTCTCAGTCTCTACCCTATGCATCTCTTCCATTGGTTGATTTCTGACCTCTACCCTTTCCCCGTAATAAACCACGACTATAATAGCTTTCAGTGAGTTCTGTGAGTCCTTTAGTGAATTAATGTATTGGAGGGTGGTTGTGTGAATGCTCCAAACTTGCTGTTGGTTTCAGAAGCAAGGGCAGTCTTGGAAACTGCTCTCAGACTTCGTGGTTTGGCTAGCTCTGGCCAGTGTATCATCGTGGGAAAGAAGCTCTTAGTTGTCTTACGAATTTTTAACATTTCGGACTTGGACGGGTTGCAGAGAATACATATTACAACATTTCATTCCATGGAAGAGCATCTGGGAGTTTATGATTTGCTTCAGTTAACGAGCTGGTTTGGTGGCTCGATCAAGGTTAGAAAGCAGGTTTATCCATCCCAGTATTTTGGGTTTCCCACTATATACTGTGTTATTTGACACAGATTGATATAAGTATCATTTGAATGTATTTGATTTCTATTTTAAAAATATTATAATGATTAACTTACAAATCAGTAAGATGTTCCATCAATCTCATAGTATTCTAAACCTAGGATAAAATCTGTATCTTGATTACAGGAAAAGTATCCATGCCATGCCTAAAAATACACTTTTTTTTTTTTTTACTGCAGCAGCTATCTTTACCAAGACGGTAATGATTTTGCTTTATGTTAATCATGGTGACTGGTTTAACAAGCTTACATATTAGGTTCCCTTTGGCAAATTCTGATTCAGCATATAATGAAATAGTAAAGTGATAGGAGACCCATACTATTTTCAGAATTACACCGATAATGGTGAAAAATAAGTATTTTCAGTAAGGCTGCAATGACAACTTTGGGGAGAAAAAGGCATAACTCAGAAATTCTAAGACAACCAAGGTAATGTAAGACTGGCAATTAAAAGTCCTTAAATATTCCTCTGTGTTACACATGAGTACTTTTTCTGGATAATACACTTTTATCAAAACATCTAATAGTTTTTAAAAATTGATGAAGAAAGATTTGTTCTTCATTGAAATAATTTGGTAACAGGACATCTTATTTCCAGATAATTAATTGAGATACTATTATATAATAACATGATAATGAAATATTAGTTAAATGAGATATTATTTTTCTGTATATTATAGTGATACAACACTGAAGATTCTGAAAGCACAAGAACTGTCTGCTCAGATGCAGCAGAGAGAGTGAGATAGTCATAAATGTTTTCAGGACTTCTTTAGTAGGAAGTACAGTGAATAGTCCATATTTACCTCTGGGCAAATATATTCTGCTTAATATAGTACAGTTGGTGATCTTATGTTCCATGAAGCCCAGCACATACTGCACATAAAAGGCAGTTTTTTAGAGAAAAGCTCTTTAACTTTCCTATCATTATCACACAGCATATTTAAAGCACCTATAAGTAGTGTTGTAAAAAAAAAAAAAAGCCTTTCATATAATAAAGTATAGATACATTACCTTGTATTTGCTCTTCAAGCATTTGAGGAACTCAGTAAGGTGCAATGAAGAATATGTAAATGGAAATTTTAGAAAACAATATATTTTGTTAAAGTTTGCAGGAGTCAATTTTGAACAGGTAGATGGAGATCAGATTGCAGGGTTTTGAGTGACAAGGGATTTAGTATTTTAGTATTCTATAGAACATGCCATTGACATCGTTTTGTGTATTAGGCAAAGAGGGAATATATACAAATGAATACTTTAATGAGAGTAGTCTCAGGGTAGTGTGTAGAAAGAATTATGCATTAGCGTTGACAAACTGGAATGTTTGTTGGCAAAAGGGTGACAGAGACACCGATTAGGATATAATGAAGTAGACTTCATAACTGGAATGTTTAATTCCCCTAGTACACAAAGAAGAATGAAGGTTAGAGATAATGACCTTTCCCAAGTATTTTTTAAAAATACTGGAGTTCCAAATATTTTAATTGTCTTATTGTTTTCCCCATTTTCATGTTCATCACCCATCAGTTACCCTCCGTGTAATCATGGTATTTTATGGAGAAATGTTGGTTTTAATGTTGGTTTTGTTGGAATTAAGACTATTTGATGAAGAATATTTAAGTGTTGCTTTATTAATGGTGACAAAAACTGATGTAGTCAGGTTTAGAGTCAAGGACATGGTGTCTGTGACATTGGTTTTACTTTGTCATGAAAACGGAACCCCAAAAGACATCATTTTTGTTTTTTTCTCTAATATTTTAAATGATGTTAAGAAAATTACCATAAATTTTTAGATAAACAGCAATCATTAAATTTTTAATTTTGAATTATTAAAGTTTTCTAATTGTGTAAGATATTTACACTCTCTAGTTTTCTATTTTTATTATTTAATAACATTTAATTTATTCCTATGCATAGATTAAAATAAAAATGTTTAAAGTTTAATTTTAAATTTTGTATGAATTCAGATATTGGTTTAAATTGATATAAAATGTTATATGAATCCATATAAATGTTAACTTTTTAAAAACAGTGAAATATTATGGCATATAATATTGCTATTAATATCTTTTATACTATAACATTGTTTTAGTATTTTAATATTATGCTACTCAGAATAACTCATGGAGTCATCTACCTTTTATTAGTATAAGAGCTAGAATTAGCAACTCTGAACATAGCTTTTAGAATCATATTTTGCTAAATATTTCACATTTAAATACAAAAAATGCACAATAATCAAAACTGATATTCTCCTTTGCACACATTTACAATGACAATATATTATTTTGATGAATAACATAAGATCTCCATTCATATTTTCAAAGTGTATGTTTTGGCCTTGTGGTGGGAAGCCTTCTGGGTAAGGGTTGATAGAATTAAGACACATTTTTGAAAATATTTACTAAAAATATATTGAGATATACAAAACCGTAAGAAATACTTTGTAGCTGCCGTGCTGAAAGTCGAAGGTAATTCTATCCTAAGGACTGAGTATTCTTTCTTAACCCAATCTGGAAATCACAACCAAATAACTATTCTCGGAGCAGTAATTATATAATAAAATATTGCCATGCTATTGCTCTTTCCAAACAACAGCAGTGAAATCACCTTATTAAAAATATGTACATTGCATATATATTATTTTCTCTTCTCTACTCCATATGTAGGTATCTGCAGCTCAACTTTTAACAAACTATATGTACCCAGTCTATTCCATGCCCTGTCTTTGATGATGTCACTTTGATGATCTTGTCACATGTACATCCCTTAGTTTTTGCAGTTTGTCTTTCTGGGATAATATTTACTTAAAGATCCTTACCAAGTTCACTATATCTTATTTCCCCAAGTAAAAATGCAGATATTATTAATTGTAAGACAAGTCTCAGAATGTATTTTTAGACTCACATGTGGAAATTTGACTGAGGGTCTTCACAATAACTTACTATGTCATCATTTCTTGATAAAAAAAGTGTTTGAGTCAATCTATAGAAACTTCTATGATTAGAAAAATGGAGAAAGAAATGTATATTGCAGCAGCACCTGATCATACTGTAGGGTGACTAGAAGGGGAATGCAGACTAGACTGTAATTGTGTTATTAATTTGAATAATTCACTCTTCACTTTTAGACCAAGTAATAATCAGAGCAGTTATACCATGCCAGCTCACTAATACATAAACAACTACTGATGCCCAGAACAACACGTCAGATCTTGCCTTTTATTTTAAACCTATTTGGATAGTCTTTTGACTAAAATATAATGGTATAGAAATACAATTAATAACTTCTTAGTAATGCCACAATTAATGACTATCTTAATAATTTCATCATCTGTTTTTGATGGAATTCTTTCTTTTATAAAGCAGTATTTCCTTGTGTAGTGACATGTCTCAGTTTCCTTTATTTTCAGCAGTATCATACTTGTTATCTATATTGCAATAAAGAGATAAATGAGGCTAATGAGTTCTTTTCGAACAGGCTTTATGGAATGGTTACATCTTAATGGAGTGATTAGAGATATTTTTCTCAACTTTGTAGCTTCAGAAATTCAATTTTATTATACCAGCCAATAGGAACCAGGCTCTGGAAAATTGATTGACACTAACCAAACACATTAGACTGATTTGTTAAATGATAATACTTATTTTATTTATTTATAAAAACAGATTAGTATTTCTTTACTAGAATACAGTTACCTATGAGACCTGTGAGGAAAGAAACCATGCCTGTTAGGTTCATTGTTATATCCCTAGTGCTTAGAAAATTAATTTTTAATTACCTCGCTAGTAATTATTTAGTTTATTCTTAATGGCTCTTGATATCAAGTCATTTGGGAGATTACATGAGTGATCAGTATTGCTAAAAGATTTTTAAATGACTGCTTAGAGAATACTTAGTAATATTTGTGTTTGGGTTAATGTGCAGTTTACTAATCTTATGACTTTAGTTAATAGTTAGTATTTCTTCACAGTTAAACAATCAACTCTTCTCAAAATATCCACATTAAGTCTTACATACCAATAATTTGAAATATTCATTAAATAAAATTTTGATAACCTTTAAATACTGGTTTAAATTTTATATAAGCAAATTCTTCCCCATGTATACTTAAAATACTAAGTCTAACATATCAATATATCTTAAATGCTTTAATCACTTTTATTTTTTCCTTTTATAAATGTGTTTTTTTTTATGATTCTATGATATTTTTAAATACACAAATAAAAATTGTATGGATGTCTAATATGTAATGTGATGTTTTGATGTATGCATACATTAGGAGATAAATCATATCCATTTTATTGGATAAGATAAATGATAAATTATTTCTACTTATTCCACTTAATTAACATATCGTCACCTCACATACTATATTTTGTGGTGAAAACATTTTACTCTTTTAGCAATTTTCAAGTATACAATACATTATTATTTACAATAGTCACCCTAATGTACAGCAGATCTCTGTAACTTATTTATCTTGTCTGACTGAAACTTTGTACCCTTTGACCAGCATCTTCCCATTCCACAGAGACCCAAGCCTCTGGTAACCACCATTCTACTTTCTGCTTCTATGAGTTCAACATTTTTAGATTTCCACGTGTAAGTGAGATCATGCAGTATTTGTTTTTCTGTGCCTGGTTTATTTCACTTAGCAAAATATCCTCCACATTCATTCATGTTGTCGAAAATGACACAGTGTTTCCTCCTTTTAGCCACAATTAAAGAAGAAAATTGTACATATTACAATGATGCCAAACCAAATCTATTGCTTCTTGGAATTTTTTATTGGACTGATAATTTTAAAGCCCATAAAAATTAAATAATTTCTGGGATTCAGTTGATACTTTTCGTTTCTGATCTTGAGTTCTTTCTGCTTCATGGCTTCTGCATGTAAATATTTCCTTAGTTCTTCAGTGTTTTGGCTGCTAACTATTGGTTTTGCTTTTCCTTCAGGATGTTTTGAATAATTTGGGTTCTTGTGAACTGGATGAAGATGATCTAATGCTTGATCTAGAATTTTTAGAGGAACAGAATCTTCATCCTCCTGGTAAGTGTTGAACAAATGCATAATATCATACAACTCTGATCTTGGTCAATCAGCTTTCATTGATAAGCTGAATACTGAGGCTGCCTGCAGTCTTTTCAGTCCTCAGTTTTTATAGTCTATGTGCCAGGAACATGCTCGGTACCCTGGATACATGATTCTGGTGTCTTAAATAATTTTAAAGTCCATTATGGAAATATAAATCCAATTAGAAGATAATTATAAAATAAAAAACTATTAAATAAGAATCCTTCCAAAGAAGGAAATATTCTAATTGAATACTTAATAATAAAAAAATTCACATTTTCTTTTTTATGGAAGAAAACAATGATTACAATCTCCTTATTCATTTATTTTATATAACCAAATGGAAGTTGTGTGGATCTAGATTTACGTTCCAAATCTTAGCCACTTCAATAATAACTACATAGGTTAATGTTGATGCAGTAAAGTTGACCTCAAAATTAATAATTACCAAGAGCAACCACATAAACACACACATGTAGAGTTATAGTATGAAATAAATAAATCTGTGTTAATGAATTAATGAGGGAGCTCAGCATATTTGTAATAGTTTAAATTTATATTAAATTATAAAATGTCATGTTTCCAAATTCTAAAATAACGCTCTTTGAAGTACATTATAGGAATTATTTGTTCATTCAAATTTAGATATTTGACAGCAAAAGTAACCTTTTACATTTAGTTTTTTGTTGCTAATAATATTAGGCTTCAGCACAGTCATTTTCAAGTAGAAATAGCGTTCAACTAGACCTACAGCATAAATTTAAGAAAATCAGCCCCGGGGGTGTTAGTGTTCTTATTTTTAACTTGTAGAAGTTAGATATAATCTCTACAGTTATTTTCAGCTTTAACATTTGATGATGAATTTTTGTTTATGCAGTATATTTATATCATAGATAATATCATATTAGCAATTATCAGAAGAAGGCAATAATGATATTTATATTTTATTACACTTTATTTTAGTCTAATGTTTAGCGAGAACTTGCTTTTTAAATTTTTTTTAGTTGAATACCAATTTAGGAAAAAATTTCTTAGGACATTCTTCCTGCAGTTGATTTGACAGATATTCTTTTAAAAATGTAGGTTTTTCTTACTTTTATGCAAATAGCTTCTACAATTATGTAGTTCATGTGTATTTGTCTTAAAAGAGTTATATATGCTAAGAATATGAACAGGTGTATCCTTTTGAAGGTAAATTTGTCAATATCTAAAAAACGATTTACCGTTAGATTCAACAATCCAACTTCTAGATATCTAAGCTTATGATACTGGCAAAATACAAAATAATGTATGCTTATATATAATTATTCATTGCAAAATATTAGTAATAGCAAAGTATTGGAAGCACTTCAAATATTCACCCGTAGGACACAGTGAATATATAATGGTGTATTAGGAATGAGGAAGGTGTCAACATCTTCTGTGGCATGATTGTAAGGATACATTGTTGATGGAGAACTTTACAAAGATGGAATAGACTGGGAATATCGAAACTCACTGATCAATCTCCTAGCATCACTAAAAGTGTAATAAATAGGTATTTAGTTCCTCTTGATGCAATGCTGAGTGAAATACACAGCACCACCTCTGAAGTGTTCTTGCTCCCTGCCCTCCTTCCCACCCCCTTCCTGTAAGTACTGAAATCCACTCAAGTAGATTGAACTTTGATTTTATAGGAAATATAAGTGGGCAGAGAGAAAATATTAAATGGCATGCAAGACTGTTGGCAACCAAATATAGGATGTGGACAATTCCACAGGAAAAGTGGTCTGGTTTCTTCAACAGATTAAATGACATGGTAAAAGGGGACTGGTGAAAGTTGTAGGTTAAAAAAGGCAAATGCATTTGGCATCCTTGTTGGTTTAATTATTTAAAAATTTATAATGTCTTTCTATTAAGTTGTTTCTGAGTTAATCAGAGGAATTTTAAGATTGACTGAATTATTACAGAATTATAGTTTATTTTGTTGGGTGTTGAAATGGTATTTTGTTTCGTTTTTTTAAGGAAAACTCTAGAGATGTGCGTGGTTGGAACAATATGATATTTGGAATTTGCTTTAATGAACAAGTATGGAAGAAGCAATAGTTGAAACA
The DNA here is from genome assembly GCF_041146395.1 of Eulemur rufifrons. NCBI lineage: Eukaryota > Metazoa > Chordata > Mammalia > Primates > Lemuridae > Eulemur > Eulemur rufifrons. Next base: position 9,130,370 of record NC_090995.1, on the reverse strand, counting down.
AATTGGACAAATTGTTGAAAATCACCAAAGCTGGGCAATAGATGCATAGGATGAAAGGGTCATGGAATAATTATAATATTCTTTCTATTTTTGTATATTTTTGATTTTCAAAATAAAAATGAAACAAAGTCATAAAATTTAAAAAACTACAATAAATGCAGCATTCTAAATTTTGTTTGGTAGTCAACCATGATGAAACGCAAAGAATGATTTAAAAATCTATGGACTTAACCCCAGTGTATTTGCTTGGGGAGAAAAATTAACCTCTTTAAACTTTAATTTCTCTTTAATAAAGTAATAATGGTACCACATACTTCATTAGTTTATTTAAACAAAAAATGATATAATAAATGCTATAAATCTTCTAAATTCACTTCAAGGTTTAGGTTGCTTGGTTAAAGCCAAAAGTAGGTTACCTTATCAATCAACTGCGTTATACAAATTGTTCATTAGACAGTGTTAGTTTGCATATTTGAAGTGCAGTTCTGATAGATGAAATATTACTTAGAGTGACTTGGGTTTGTTTAATGTCACTTAATAAAATGCCTTTTTAAAACCAATTTCACTTTAGATGCCACATTATGTGATTTTAGAAAAGCAGCAAATAAATGTTTATGTACATTAGCTGAGAAAAAAACCTTCTGGTTGAATTGGTTTTACACAATTTATTTTCTTTATTATTCAACATAATTAAAGGTCTTCTGAGATTATAAGAAGCTCATTATTGATAATTGATAAAAAGCTCATAAATGTTAAATGCTCTAAAATGTAGGTTTTAGTAAAAGAAAAGTGATTTTCAAAAGTCTGAAAACTAAAATAATGATACCATTAAATTCTACTGCTTATATTACTGGAAATCATTAAAGTATTTAAAAAAAAACCTTCGTTAAGACAAAGCACATCAATTTTTGGCTATAGAGGCTTAGTAAAGCAAAATTTAGAGAAGTTTATAGTAAGGCTTAGTATAATGGCCAAATGAACTTTTTAAAAGACCATAGAAGTACTTTTGTTTTAAAAATATTAAGTATACATTTGTAGTAATTGTTGTTCATAAAATTTATAAATTTCATTCAGCTTAACCTATAAGTAATAATGATTAGAGTTGCAAAGACTGGAGGAATCACCATGTGTAGAAAGCATACTGATTCTGCTGTGTAACTTGCACACATAGTAGATACTCAATTGATATCTATTAATGTGATTTTATTTAAAACATAGACATCTTTGGACATACATATAATGAATAAAAAGGAATTTAAAAATTTTTTTAAAAAATTAGTAAATTTTAATCCTGTTTTTTTTTTCTTCCCAGAAAATCAAATACCTTTAAAATTAAGACATCTATTTTACTGGGCAGAGTTCAAAAATCAATAATTAGAACATTCCTATTCATTTGTTCAAAATTTATATATTACAGACTGCTCATATTGAGTCATTTAATATGCAAAGAGACATTTTAAAGGATAATAGAATGCATAATAAATTTACATGTGCTAGTATTCATGCACTATTAATCGTTGTTGGTTTGTGTACTACTTGCAGTATGAGCAATAAGAGCTCAGCCATGTCAACCAGGCCAAGTCAAATGTCAGAACAGCACAAACAAAAGGGAAAAAGTCAATCTGAGTTGTGTGGTTCAAGGTCTGTGTCACAGAAGTGCTGATAAAAGTAGACATTTAGGTATTTACCCGTATATTCTATCATGTTGTTGTTGAATTTTGTGCCTATGACTACATTTACCTTGGTAAAAATACCTATCATTGTAGTCATAATAGTTCTGGACATCTTTTAACATAGTTTTAAATTATCTCTTTTAGCCCATTTTCCTCTTTTGTAAAATAGCAATAACTTGGCAATACCTATTGCCAAGTACCATCCTATTTAATTGAATGACATATTTGTATGCAAAGTTCCTTTCATAGTTGCCTAGAATAGAGTAGTAGCCCAGTACACATTGGTTACTTCTTGAAATTCTGGACAGTTTTAATTCCCCGTTAAAAGACATTGTCCTATCATTGGTTATTTTTCATACATATTAATTTCCGCATGATTCATCACTACTATAGATTATTTTTAAATGTACTTTCTGATCTAAATTTTATTAAATTATGCTAAACATTTTAAGAGATGGTTTGCTAGTACTAAATATTCAAAAAATACATTTGTTTGTGTTAAAGCCAATACATTTAAATTCATGAAAACATCTTTTCTCTGGATATTAGTCAAATGTCCAAAATACCACAACATATTTAACATAGCAATCTGAGAAAGAATAAATTCCTCTTTTAAATACATTAAAACTCATTAACCCAAATCATTAATGTTCAAAGGGAAGGCTAGGCTGTTACTTTGTATTAACTTTGATCTTTATACAATTTGCAGATGAGTTATTTATTTGAAAATATATTTTACTTATTTAGCATTCTTTGATAAAAAGAATGTAAAGGCATTTGTATGATAGAGTGAAGGAATTTTATTTATTTTTTGTTATTTATTTTGGATGTTAGATCTAAAAACACCTAGGGCAGTATCTCTTGGTATATGTCCAAATGCAAATGGGGAAGTAATGGCCCAGTGATATCAATTAGGAATTAATTAGGTAGTTGCTAAATTATTTTGAGTTTGATGAACAAGCAGTACAAAAATCTGCAGTGAGTTAGGAACTCCTCCTGTGCCTATTAATTAAGGAGGTAATTTTTGTTATTAATTTTTAATGGATAATAGCACAGCAGAGCTAAGACGAAACCCTAGTGGTTTTGCTAATATGAATGGTAATGTACAAAGAATTGCAACAACATTCACACAGGGAAAATTATAAAAATCAACTGTAAGTTTCTACAAGCTCTGATATGTCTGGGTCAGAAGAAGTGTGTGTAAGGTATCGTCAATCTGATTGTATAAAGCTAAGAAACATGCCAACTAATTTTGGAAGTATAAGGATAGTAGTTAAAAATAAAGACTCTGGACTTAGCTCTCAGCCACCAAGCAGGCTATATAAACTTGAGAAAATTATTTAATCTTTTCTAACTTTCGTTTCTTTATGTGGTAATGGGGGTAATGATAGTGTCCACCTCATAAGCTTTTGGAGGAATAATAACTTAATGCATAGTAGATACTCAGTCTCTTGTCTGGCATAGAATATGTTTTTAAGAACTATAGCTGATGTCACTTAAAAATATACATAATAAAATATGATGTACCTGAGGATCCATAAGAATCTGATCCTGACAAGTTTAGTGACCTTTCTAGTCTATGTTAGTCAAAGATCTAAAAAATGAATCATATTTTAAGCATAGAATGTCTCCAATTTTGAGAATAAAATGCCACAAACATGCAATTAATTTTGTGTCATTTATTTCTAAGCTTACAAAATTACAGCATAACATAAAATAATAGAATAATACATAATATTTATTCAGTCTAGGTACCAGTTAATGAGGTAAATAATACCGCTTTCTCATTTGAGAATATTGGAGATTTGACTGATAAACTATTACAGACAGTCGATAGCCCAGCTGGGCTCAAAGTATTTCTGACTCTGAGGCGCTGTGATTAATCATTATGATTCTCTTGACTAATAAAAATAATTCATATGAAATTTTAAAATCACAGGTACACTGAAGCTTTTGTTTCAAATTGGTCTTTTTTCTATTAGTTTTTTAGTTACGGGCATCATTTAATATATGTTTGCCTTTGACTCAATCCAAGAAGCTGTGATTAACTTACATTTATTTACTGAAGCATCTGCATCGTGACAAGCACTGCTCTAGGCACTTAGTGCTTTCTGTTTTTGCTTTCTTTTTAAGCTATTGTTTATAAGCATTTTGGATTATCTCATTTAATCCTTAGAGTAACTCTCTCAGGAAGTATTACTGTCCACTCTTTATGGATGAATAAATGGAAACTAAGAAAAGCATTGTTATTTTCCTAGGATTGTAGATCTAGGAAGTGGGAGAACTAGGGTTTAAATGATACCTTTGTGACTCTGGTACCTACTTACTGTTTCCGGTATACACAGCTCTCAATGATGTTTAGTTACTAGAAGGAGCAGTTGTAATAGAGGAGCAAATGTTCTCTTACCATATACTATTTTGATAATACTATAGTAAGGATTCTGTTGTGACATTAGTTGTCAATTTGTGTGTTTCAGCAGCTGGTTCTATTACTCTTCATTTCTGCTTTAGAAGGATTAGGGTACCTGTTATGGGCTTGGTTGCCATTAGGTGGCAATCTTGCTCTGATAATGATGATAGCAACCGTATTATAAATTTGTATTCAGCTTTATAGTTTACAAGGCATTTCAAATGTGTTATCTCATCAAATTATTGCAATAACACTCTGAAATAGGTGTTAATATATCCCAAGGACAGTGGAGGCAGCGAATACTCTGGTTGAAAAACTTATTCAGCCAATATTAACCCAGATCTTAACATTTTAAATGACAGGTTCTTTTCACTGTCTTTCTAGATCTTGCTGTTTCTAATTTTACATACAATTCTAATATATTTGGTTACATATTTTCCAAGGCCAATGAAAATTATAGGAACATCTTAGAAGAGGAGTGAGAGGTGACTTCAAGTAGACATGCTGACTGTGGTGGAAAATAAGGACTATTAGCCAGAAAGCAAAGGAGAAGACAAAAAAGGTTTGAAAAGTAGAGAAAGTCATACAGCAGAACAGTGTGAGGTAATTTCATGTCGGAACAAACATCTTTATCCATAGCAGCAGGGAATGAGGCATTACTGTATTGAAAGGTATTACTCCATTGCTTTTTAAAAATTACTCTTATAGCTCTGAATCATCAAGAGAAATACATTCTGCATACTGTGATAAGACGGGAAGCTATATAATTCACTTTGGAAATATATCTATATAAGCTTTTACTTATTCTTTAATATAATAAATGAAAAAAAAAACCCTGAATTCTTCATAAACTTGATCCACAAAGTATCATTTTATAAGGACTCCACATTGCAAAAATTTGAATGTACTTTAAACTACTTTTTTTATATACTTTGTACATTTTTCGCCATATAACTTCCCGAGGTTCTTGCAGGAGACTAACTAGACATAAGAATAGCCATGTGAAAGAGTTTACTAATATGTTATTCTTGAAAAAGCAGTGATTTATCTATCGTCCACTGACAGAGTATGGGAATCATGATATCACTTAAACATAAGACCATATTATGAGTAATAACTATCTTAAAGGATAGACATTTCAAAATTTTAATGGTTTTTATGTATTGCTTTTTGCTTGACCAATTCACTGATTGCCCAATTGATTAATTCATGAATTTGATACTTTGTTTTCAATTTCCATTTTTAAAATATCAAACTCATTATTTAAAATAGCAACATTTACCTTGGTGCATTCTTTTCAGTATTCAGTTCATTCTGTGTTAAGTGGTGCACTTAAGTGACAGGATAATGTCCTAACTGGAAGAGAATATCTGAAGTAGGAGCCCCTCCTGCTTCTACTCTCCGTGAATATTCACAGTTTTAAATATCTCGTTCAAGGTCACACAGTTAGTTTGCAGTAGACAGGTGCCTCTTAAGAAATTGACTAGCTACATGTAATAAGCATGACTGCAATTGATTATTTTATTTTTTATGGTAGTTGCCAACAGAGTAAATCATTTTTATTTGCTGATTTAGAAGTGCCTCTATTTGGCCTTTCAGACTTTGCTGTATTTCAAGAGGATTACTTCAACTACAGGGAAGGCTTTTTTAGATGGAAGAGTTTTCAAACTATAATGAAAAATAGCTGTAAAATGTTTATGCATTCTGAACTAATTTAATATTAAGTGACAATAATTTTAATGAAGTCATAGTATTTACTTGTAACCTGCTATTGTGGTATTTCCTACTGTCATAAACTCTCTTCTGCACAAAAGGGCAGTCAGTGGCCCAAGTTCATTAGAGGATGCGGTCAAAAGAAAAGACTTCTTTCATTCAGCATGGTTTTCTGGAGCAATTATAAAGAAAATGTGTGTCTCACTATAAAATTTCATGGCCTCTTACAATTATGTGGTGACATCTCCATACAATTGCTTGAATAATGCCAGCAACATCAGCTGTCACTATCAGAAGGAGCAAGTAATTAAGAAAGGAAATGCTGGTCTTTATTCTAAGGAAATAGAATATTTATGTATTTAAATTTTTTCACGAACAAGAAAAATAACCACTGACATGAAACATAACTTTCTATGGTGCCTGAGGCAGAAAAGAGAGAAATAATAATCAACATTCACACAATTACAACAAATTAAATTATAATTGTACATACTAAAAACAATTACAGACTTTCTCTTCCTTGGACTATAAAGTTTTAATAGTATAATTTTATCAGGTGCTATGATAGCATCTGCTTCTCCATCCATCTTATTAATCAAAATTTATTAATCAAAATTTATAAAAATTTACAGTGGGATTGGGAATCTCTTATTCTCATCAGGGACACCTTTTCTATACCCATATATTGTAGTGTGCTAGGATAAGTTAAATAAAGCGAAGTCTTGCCTGGATAGCAGAATGTTAGTAGATCTGATTGAAGCCACGATATTATTATAGTCTCAAATGCTGGTGTCCCAAATTTTTTAGTTCATTGCTTGCTGAGATGAGGGAAAACACCACTTTGACTGAACGCTGGTTGTTTTCTAGAAGAGAAAGAACAAAGTAGGATTTACTGAGAATTTGAATATGGTTTAAATCATACCTTTCAATTTGGGTACTTGATCAGGATAGGGTAAGAATTATATGATATAATGGCTTGGGGGTTGTAGGGTTGGTGGAAACAGCAAGGTGAGGATTTTAACATGAAGGGTTCAATGATTCTTAGGACATGAACTCTCTGTTTATGCTTCTATTGAAGAATTGATGGGCCCTGTGATGTAAAACAAAGTTATTTGGAATAATTAGGGTATGCCCAAAAGACAATGAAATAGTAAATTAACATTAAAGTTGACAGTCAGATGTTTGTGGGTTGGTGGTTTGGGGCCTCAATCTCCCTGTTGAGGGAGACAGAAAGACCATTTTTAACTAGGGACACAGATATTCACTACTATTGGAGGTGTCACAATTGCATATCAAATTTTCGGGTGCGGTTATCTCATACATCCATAAAAGTCAGGTTTTCCTCTTGAATGTCCTTTTCTTTCCTGGATCACTTGGTTGGGCAGCAGCTGTGTGACATCATTTTAAGACTCTGGAGATCGCACCTCTAAGCATCATAACATAGGTAGAAGGATTATGATCAGGGTTTGTGTCCACTCAGCCAGCAGCCAAGAGCATCCAGATTATACAACAGAATACATCTCAACCCCATTCTGCAGAGTCCACAGAACCAGGTATGGAGTTCTTAGCCAAATTACCAAATTACCTAGTAATTGTCTGACACCTTTGTTTTTTTAGGCAGGATATTTTGGGTAGCGCCATAGAAACATCTTTGGCCTATGTCTCCAATGAATATTCTGAACAACGTTTAAATGGAAAGAAATCTATTCCAAACTAAAATATTTCAAAACTTTGTCCCACATACAATATACTTTCAACACCCTCAAAGTTACAGGATACATAGAAACATTATCTGAATGATAGGTTAAATCAGCTTGTCACTGTAAATTTGTCAATGTTTGAATATGATGACTTGGAAAGTCTATTTTATAATATTTTTACCTTGTGAGATTTTGTCTGCTTATTAAACATTACTCACATGTACTGAAAAATCTATGCTTTTTTTGGATATCTTGGCATCAACGGTAACTTGAATGTAGAGCATTCATAGATAAGAAAATTATTAAAATATATATTAGTTGGGGAAAATAATTATAAAAGTATTCTAATGAAAATGGACATAGAGGTTATCATCGGTTTTACCACATGGTTCATTTTGATAACAGATGTCAGTGATTTAAAGTTTCATATCAGTTTACATTTTAATATCTCTGATATTTAGCATTGATTGACAGAATTTTTCTTCCTTTAAAGAGGTACATAAAATGTTTTAAAGCTTTGTTAAGTGACTATGACTATAGGTTGTATACTACAAGACCCTTCTATGACATCTTTTAAAAAAAGTTTGTGATTGATTATATCAAACAGCTATAGTCAAAAGCTATGGTGATTATTTTTATTAAACATTATCACACACCCAATGAAAAGAAAACTACAATTTAAATAAAATTTTAAGCAAGGATATTTCTTTAGCTACTCTATGATCTTCAGGGAATATACACATGATCAAATCTAGATCTGAAATTTCAAGTGTATTTGAAATTTTACTTTAATTATATTCTGTAATATATATTTATATGTGATAACTTTGAGCTTAGAGGCATGGTGAGATTTTTGTTATTCTAGAATAAAGCAAGCTATACTCTTAATGATTAGAATGCAATTTTAATCAGCCTCATTTTGTAAGCTAGCGTTTATTATGGCCATCAGGAACAGAAACTCATTTCTATAAGTGGCATACCTGTGGTTTAGTTATATTAGCCAGATCTTTTAGTATTGACTTGGTCCTGCCTGACACATTTTGCATATATGATGCCCATAGGTTCTAAATGAAGTAAATGTTACAGACGGATGTGGTAATCTAACTTTAATTTTTCATTTTCTACCTTTATATTTTCAATAATCTTGTGGAAATGAATATGTTTGCTAAAAATGCAAAAGCTTTAGACTATTGTGAAAATGCAGAATTGTTTTATTTGGAAGAATTTTAAAGCTGAATCTATCCTTTACATTTACCCCTTCTACATCACCATCTTTCTCTGACCTGTCTCTTTCTCTAACAACATAAAAAAAAAAATAATTTGGTACATTTAGTGGGTAACAGAATTGTGTAGGAAAATACACACAGTGGACCATTGAACAATGGGGGTTAGGGGCACTGATCCCTCACACAGTTGAAAATTTATGTGTAACTTTTGACTCCCTAAAAACTTAAATACTAATAGCCTACCATTGACCCAGAGCATTAACGATAACACAAATAGTAAATTAACACATATTTTGCATGTCATGTGTATTATATACTGTATTCTTACAATAAAGTAAGCTAGAGAAAAGAAAATGTTATTAAGAATATTATAAGAAAGAGAAAGTATATTTACTCTTCATTAAGTGGAAGTGGATCATCCTAAAGGTCTTCATTTTCATTGTCTTCACATGGAATAGGCTGAGAAGGAGGAGAAAGAGAAGGGGTTGGTCTTGCTTTTTCAGGGGCGGCAAAGGTAGAAGAAAATCCACATATAAGTGGATCTGTGCAGTTTAAATCTGTGTTGTTCAAGGGTCACCTGTATTTATTTTTGATATAGTGAAAAATTAAGTATGAAAATCAAAACGTCAAAATCATTTCATAAATGAATCTCTTAGGCAATGGTTAACCAAGTTTGCAGCCAAAGATTGTATTTTCATAGAAGAAATACTTTATGACATGTCTTACATATATTGACTTTAGGAGATGCTTTCTGTTTATCTGTAAGCACTTTTATGGACTTACCTCAGGCCTTTATACTTATCGTCACACATTTAATAATAAGTGTAGCTTTGGATGTGGTCTGGTTTGAATATGTTCCCTCCAAAGTTCAGGTGTTGCCAATGTGATGGTTTTAAAAGGTGGGGCCTTAAAAAGATGCTTAGGCCATGAGGGCTCCTCCCTGGTTAATGGCATTAAGGAGCTTATAAAAGAGCTTCATGTAGCAGCATTATGTTAGCTTGCTCTAGCTTACCATTCTACCTTCTGCCATGTATGGGTGCGGCAAGAAGGAACTAACCAGGTGAAAAGCTGGTGCCTTGATCTTGGACTTTCCAGACTCCAAAACTGTGAGAAGTAAACAGCCCAGTCTCAGTATCCTGCTGTAGCCGCACAAAATGGACTAAGACAGGATGTCCGCATAGGAATACCACTCATCCCATGATAGATGCTGTTTAGCTTAGAATTTGCAAAATTAGACAGGTGCTAAACATGATTTCAATCTTTCTCCCTATAAATAAAGCCATCGGAAAACTGTATCTCTTGAAAATTTAAGAATTAATAACAAAAATGTAACATTCTGTGGTTATGGAAGAATAAAACCAAATCTGTGGATAAATATCATTCAGAAACATTTACAAAGACGTGAATTTGTGTGTAACATAAACAGTAAATTAAATTGAACTTTATTTGTGTTTTCAGTGTTTTATTTTCTATATTATAAATAAGTAGAGTTCAATGAATAGGTTTATTACAACACTCTCATAGACTGTAGTAAGGAAAGGCATGTACCCTGTTCTTATATACATGCTACGTGCTTTTTTTGCTTACAGAAGAGATAGTTTTATGGGGAGGTGATGAGGGGCAGAGAGAGAGAGAGAGAGAGACAGAGAGAATGAGAGAGAATTAAGCAATTAAAAAAGTAATTTATAAGTCAATCATAAATATATAATGATAAAAACATTTATCTTATAAAATAATTAGAATACAATTCAGTGATCTGTAAGAATGTTTGGAAACCCCTGAGAATTGTTATAGATCATGAGTTACATCAAACGTATTTTATGAAGAAAACAAAATATATATAATTTATGTATCCTTCTCTTTAACCATTCCATGTGTGTTACAAAGTAAATTCCATTTATCAGAGATTTGCTGAAGTATTAAATATTTTATCAAAGTGCCTTTGGATAAAGAAAAATAATACACTCACTATCGTTTTCTCAATTGCTTTAGAGAAGTAAAAGTTAGTACATTAAAAATGTAAGTACTTACATAAAAAGTAAGTGGTGTAAATAAACCTATAGGTTAAATTGATAATAAATTCTTTTCTTTTATTGGAAGTAAATATCTTTAAAAGTATTCATTAAAAATTGCCATTTGCTCCAAATAAATTGTATACACACTCCAAATAAATTGTATACTATATATAGTCCATCCTAAAGGAGGAGGAGTATGACTTTTCACCCCAAAAGTATGGGTTGTGCATAGTGACTTCCTTCTAAGAGTACAGTATGGTGAGGGGGGAAAGTGTAGGGGTATAGTGGAAAAATCTGACAATCACTGTCCATGTGACAGAATGTCATGAAAATGATACTTTGTCTCTATAGTCCTCCTCCTAAAACCTATAACCCTAGTTTAATTATTAAAAAAAAAAAAAAAAACCTCAGATAAATTTCAATGGAGTAGCAGTCTATAGTATACCAGACCAGTACTCCTCAAAATTGGCAAGATCATCAGAAATAAGAAAAGTCTGAGAAACTGTCACAGCCAAGAGGCGCCTAAGGAGATGTGACAATTAAATGTAATTTTGTATCCTGGTTGGCATCCTGGAACAGAAAAGGGACATTAGATAAAAACTAAGGACATCTGAATAAACTGTGACTTTGGGTTAATAATAATAATGTATCAGTACCGGTTCATTAATTGTAACAAATGTACCATACTATATTGTAAGCTGTTAATAATCAGGCACACTCGGGGCTGGAGGTTTTATAGAGAAACCCCCTGTATTATCTGCTCAACTTTTCCGTAAGGTTAAGACTGTTCTAAAAGTAAAGTCTATTAATAAATAGAAAATAATAATGCTTTCAAAATTATTTTAGTGTTCACTGACAAAGAAATTAGGGTCAAAAGTGAAATATTGATGGCAAAAGATGTAACCACATTGCCACCGGGGATGTCTTTACATTATCGTTAGGACACTGGATCATTGGTTTATGTGCAGAGCTGTTGTGACGGCACAGTTCTGTTGAAAATCCACCAGAAGACAGGCATTTGCATTAGTACACTATCTGCACATGTGAAATGTGAGAAAATTTCCCATGTAATCTTTGCAATGATGTGTAATGTGAGATTTAAAAAATTAAGGGTCTAAGTCTTTGCATTTAAAGAAAATATAATACTATTATAGCTTATTCCTTTTGTTCCCAAGAATAGTAGGACAGTATTTCTGAAGAAGGTTTGAAATAACAACTAGCATTTGGAAAATATTGTCAGAAAACTATGTGTACACTGTGTCAAACTGCTTGGTGACAGTGTTAGAGACAGGTATTAGTCCAGTTTATATTTTAAATGACTTAAGCAGATGAAAATATACAGCTCAGAAGCTGTAAAGTGAAAAATTATTCTGACAATACAAAACAACAATATATCATGCTGGTAAAGATTATGTGGCTTATCAAAACTTAAGCAACAAAGGTTACTCTTACGTTTGGCAAATATATGATTTGAATGGTTTATGTATTCATTTCAATTTTTAACTCATTAGTTGGAATGAAGATCGTAGAGGTCAGAATAAATAAAGTCTTCATCATTTTAGAATTATTGTTTTGTGTTTCACATCATTTCAGCAGACATTATGTGTTTAGCAAAGATCTATACTAAGTTTCATGTGCAGTTCTTAAAATGAAGCAAGCCTCATGTTTGCCTGTAAGGGATTTAAGATACAATAGTTAAGACAGGAAAATAAATCAATCACTATATGAGAACCAAATAACTTTCTGTGAAAGCGTAAGGAAGGAATGGTCAGTGCTGATATCTGGGGACAGATAGTATCAGGAAATCTCCAGTCTTTACGGACCAAGTCTTGAAAACGAAATGGGATATTCACGGGAAGAAGAAGGTGTGTGTAGTAGCTGCAGCAAATGCCTTCCAAATAGTTCAGGCCCTCAGCATATTTTAGTAAAATTTAAATACTGGTAGTGATTATCATTTAATTATACTTTACACCTGGTAAACTTCCAAAGGTTTCAATCAGCGTTTTCTTTTTTGTATAAATTAATGCGATTGCAGTTAAAATTTGTACTTATTTTATCTAAAAAATGAATTTGGTAAGTTATGAAAGGGAATATTTATGTATCAAATTATATCTAACATTTGAATTTCTGTTTCAGAGATATTCTCAGATAAAAAAAACACCCATGATTGCACCTATACAAAATGGTGAAAAATGTAAAAAGGAGGTAAAAATCATTGTGACAATGTCACCATTCATTTTCAAGGAGATTTCTACTTTTGCAAGTGTAGAGTTTGTATGCATTTAAAACTCTAATACAAACTCTGAGTGAAATTCATCAAAAGGGAAATCAATCTATATTGTCTTAGTGCTCTTAAAAGCATATGTAAATTACAGTACATCACATAGCGAATTCCAATTTTATTGACAGTTCTTACTGCCTCTCAGGGATTTCAATGTTTAAATATTTTAGCAGCCACACTGGTAAATGTTTCAGGACTGTCAAAGCTTCAGAAGTATAGCAAAACTCACCTGCTGTGAAAGCCATACAGGAAACTTTTTTCAAGATTTTTCTTTTCTAACAGAAAAATATGTATTCCTATGTTTATGTATTCACTCTCTACCTTTTTCCTGCAAGAGATTTAATTAGCCCTGTAATAAATGCGTGTGGGTGTGCAGTGTGTGAGTGCGCGATTACTGACTAATGAATAACAAGGTGATCATTTGTACCTGGCACATTGCTTTTGGAAAACTTCATTAAGAGAACATTTGTCCGAGCTAGAGAAGGATTTGAAAATATTTTTAATACATCTGTGATAATGAGAACAAGTTTAACCAGTGGCAGGGGCTCAAGTGTCTGAGTGAGCATTATAAAATATCAGGAATGGAAGTAATGTTTTTTCATCCTTTATTATATGTATAAATCTAAATATATGCTAAGTAAAATTGGGTAAAGATGATCTCTATTTTGTAGAAGAAAAGGAAGAAGATAAATTTGACAGCAGATTGTAAGTAGAAATAAATTAGAACTCATGGAATTAGTTTTAATTTTAAGGAATTACGTTTGTGGACTTTTAACTATCTTTAATGATGGCCTAAAAGAGGAGGATGCTTAAATTTTAATAACTTAAATTTTCTAGGGGGTAGTTGCTAAAAGGTGGGTGTAAAAGTTATAAAATTGAGAGAAAGAACCCCTTTGAGCTAATTTTTCTCAGGCTAAACACAAAATTTTTTAAAAGGTAAAACTGATCGTTTGTTTTTAATTTCACAGGAGGCTCATTTAGTAGAGGGTTCATTTTTCATTTTAGATCCTCACTTGGCCCAAAGGAAGTAATGTTTCTAGAATATATATAAAGACTTTAAGTTCACTCGAAACTCTACTCTTCAAGAAAGTAAGTACAAATAGAGGAAGAAATGGATCACAACCTTAAGAATCTGAGAAATGTCTAAATGAATAGATACAGCTAGTTGGAGAGCATAAGAGCATCATGAGCAAAGCCTTCTGTGGCTAAATAGCACAAGAGAGCAAGTCTCAAAACTGCAACTCATAAAGGAAATGTTGCATAACTGATGTTAGTGAATCATTTGATACAGTTTATAAAAAAAATAAAAATAAGAAAAAAACCAAAAAACAACAGCAAACTAAAACCTTTCCTTTTAGAAATTTTTCAAGTTGACGTGGCTATAGCTGTACTCAGATAAATCTGATGGTGGGACCTTAATCTAAGCGTATAAATAAAGAGCACTGTCACTACAATAAAGAAACATCAGATCTACTCCTAACCGCTCAGTTTGGGAAGAGAAGTTAACCTTTACTTGAAATCTCAGCTATTAGCGAAGTTACAGTTGTATTGTACCGACTAACTTTGCAGAGGAATTAGTATGGTTAGAAAGAATGTTTAAAATAAAGCCACATGATTCGTCTTTAGAATGCATTCTATAAATCTAGGAAAATTCCCCAAATGCCTGTAAGAATAGTACAGTGAAGAGTCTTAGCACGGGGAAAGTCGTCTAGCACTGATAGCTCAATAAATAATAAAGTAATGAAATCCTATGTCAGTTTTCTACTCACTGTGTCTTGCAATGTTTCATGTTTTAAATCCCAGCAATTTACTGGCAATTAAATGAAGATGGAAAATTTAGAAATTCTTCTTTCTGTACCTAGGAGAATGTACAAAAAGTGAAATGGTAGTGGCTTGTTGCTTTTTATTAGTGTAGTCCTCATGTTTGCTCAGTATTCATAGATCTTCATAGTTTTATTTAATATTGTTGGGTTATTGAATGCTCCATCTCAGCACTTGTGATCTGATTGAAATAATGAGCATGTGCTCTTTAAAGAGTAACTTTAATAAATCAGTTCACAAACTTTGTAAACTTAACTAGTCACTTAACTGCATTTTAATTTTTTTCAGGACGGTAACCATAATACATGCCTAAATGACAAGATATTTCCTTTTTTTTCCTTTTAAGAGACAGGGTCTCACTATGTTGCCCAGCCTGGCCTCAAAAATTAAAATAAAAAATTTTAATGTCTATCATATCTTAGCAAAGTGCCTCACACAATATATATGAAATAATAATTTATTAAATTAATGATATCTGAGTGGTATGGAATAATTTGTTAAATATTACTAAGTATTTTTTGAAAGAAATTAGTGGACTACATAGCAAGTTAGGTGGCCTGATTTCCAGAGCCAGGATATTTACAATAAGACTATAGTCTTATCAAAAATAAGGTGCAATAATTTGTTCAAAAATTTGCTTAATATGGAACCGTTGATGGTTTTCTGTCTTTTCTTATAATGTCTTAATTTACATTCTTTTACATAAAAATTATGCTCTAATTTCCTAGGAGAGTACAGATAATAAAATTTTGGGATGAAAGGGTGTTCATAATTTTGATTCTTGAATATATATTGGCATATTGTATATGACAAGAGGATTAGATAAAATTATAAGTCCACAACTGCATATGAGAGGAACCATTTTACCACATTCTTTTAGGATTGTTATTATTTTTAAGTTTTTGTCATTTTGATAGTTCAAAAGATTTATATTATTTGAGTTTACAGCTTTCTACTCAAAATTATGGTTGATTTCTTTTGTTTGTATTTATCTTCTTGTCTCTTTTGAATTCTATTTATCTTTTATATCTGTCAGATTATTCTTAGTTTATCTCTGGTGATGTCAGATCATGGAGGAGTTTTCTCATTCCTTTCTCTTTATTTTGTTCTTTTAAATTAAGCAAACATGATATTTGATTTTTATATGAAAAAATATTTCAAATGGGTAGACAATAGTAGAATAATTTACTGCTAGCCTCTAGTATTTCAATAATTCTAACCTGCCCTCCTTTTAATTGACAAGCTAAGTTTTTAACCCTTTCCTATGTCTAGATATACTTAGACCCTGGAAAATGGGGCCATAATCTTCACCAGGCTCATAGCCTCTATTTGATGGTAACATTTCCAAGTCTTTAGAACATGCTCTGGCTTCATTGGGAGCCACAGCAACTCCTGGAACCCAACTGATTGTGAGTAGTAATACCTGAATAGCCTCAATCCATTCTCATTCCTTCCTCTTCTTCGTTTTCATTTTATTCTTTTCATATAAGCAAAAGTAATTTTCACCCTTCAAATCTAATATTAAAACAACATTAAAAACCTCTAAATGAGCACATAATGCTACAGTTTTCTCAACTTAGGTTTCGTTATTGTGAAGAAGCAAGGCAAATAGTAAATTTGTATTGTGAAGAACAAGGAGAAAATTAAATTTGCTAATATTTTTGTCAGAAAATTTTCTACTGACTTTTGTAAACTTCTGTTCATTTAATAATAATAACTTAAATGGAGATTTAAAAATATTTCTTAATATTTATATTAGGCCATTCAATTCAAAATTAATTTACTTCTTAGAAAAGTGAAAATATAAGATATAGGAACCGAAAGCCATGTTTCTCCAAGAAAAGCTTTATCTTTGGAAACATCTCATCTCTTAAAATTTAGACCTTGTGATTATGTATCTTGAAAGAAACTGAATGAATTAACTCCAGTATAGTGCTCCTTCTGTTGATAAATTCTGTAGAATGTTTATCTCATGAGTGAAAGAATGATAGAATAATAAGATTACAAAGTGCTACCCTACCACTAGTTCAATAAAGATTATTCCTTTGCCCACCACCCAAATAGTGTTCATTGGTAGTCTTTTGCCCGTCCCCTCCTCCCCCTTCCTCCTTTCCCTCCTCTC